>NC_020497.1:8967731-9013092 GCF_000184155.1 Fragaria vesca subsp. vesca
AAATGTGGAGTTGAAATTTCTAGGCTTTTAAGTTATTTTCGTTCGATTAGCCTAGTTAGGCTTGGAATTGGGTGATATGTTGGTCATGAAAGTTGTAGAGGAGATTGAGAGGAAGATTCTGTTAAAATTTGGTAGCATTTGCAGGTCGCCGGAAAACGGCTGCCGGCCGCCGCTGTTTTGGGAAATTTTGTGGTTTTTGATGTAGAATATTAAGGTGATATTATTGGTGTGATTTATGGAATTTTTGGATGAGATTTGGATAGGTTTGTGAATTTCCGAAGTGTGGTATTTTTGGCGGGTAATTAATGTAGAATCCGGCCGTTGGATTTAAGTCGTATTTTGAGGAGGTTGTATTTACGACTTTTGAGTATGATATTTAAGTTCGGATCGTTCCGATGTAAGAATATCGAAGTTAGGCAATGATGAGCGTAATTATGGCTCTCGGGTAATTTTGCCTATTTTGATTAGATATTGGATTATTGGTTGGGAAATTAATATTTTATTTGGAACAGGACGTGAGGAGGCTCGAGCAGACGAGACCCCAGATCGACAGCAGGCTTAGGCCTAATTTGTGAGTGGACTTTTGTTTTAAATAAATGCATGCTAAGTTCACGATTGAATAATTAATGTCGTGGAGTATTTTGCCGTCAATTAATTTTGACGCTTTTATTTCTCTGAGAGAGAGTTACCGAAAATGGGATTTTCGGTGAATATAAATATGTATATACGAGAGAGTATGTATAAAAAAAATGCTAGCTAGCCATATGTGTCTGTCCACCTTAATGGCGTAGCATATAGCCGCATTATGGTGTGACGTGAGCGTTGGACGTAAGCGTAGTAGCCCTATTTGAGTGTTTAATTCATATAGGGGGTATAGACACATATTTATACACCCGTCTGTCCACCTTGATGGCGTAGTGTAGCACCGCATTAAGGCTTGACGTGAAGCGTTTGGACGCGAGCGTAGTAGCCCTATATAGACCCATGAATTTATATAGGGAGTATGGACGAGTGTAAATACATACATATATTATAGAGTCTGAGAGGCTCGATATTTTATGAGATAAAAGTTTATCGCTTGCGGCATGCATTCGATTTTTCCTTAGAAATTAAATTGGGGAAACATAAATATTTTATTTATTATTTTATTTTTGTCCACTCACTCTGACATTATTAAATGTTTTCCCCTGGGCCCTTCGTTTTAAATTGCCCAGTCTGCAGAGTTCGGGTTGGATCTAGTAGGAGACGAGGCATAGTCACCCGCATTTCTGCCAGTTTTCGCCAGTAGGTTACCTGTTCAACCTACTCGTGTTTTCTTGCTTCCGCTTGTGTTTAGTAGCTCTGAATACTTTAGAATTTTTGTATATTATGGGATGTTCAGAAGTGTTAAATTAAGAGTGTAATATGAAATTTTTCGAGTTAGGGTTGTCCATCTGCAAGGGAGATTTTCTTAATCTTTTCAGTAAATTTTCCTTGGAGGTGGTCCCCGCACGACTTACTCTGGGTTTCAGGGTGAAATTCGGGGTGGGTCGTGTCACGACATGTGTTTCGTGAAGCAAATAGTATAGCAATTTGTTTAGCTCACTTTGCTAGCCTATATCATACTTAAGAAGGGGATCCTGACTTTTTACATGATGTCTTTTTGAACACTATTATCAGAGCATTTTTAATGGTTTCCACATTTTCTTGATTTTATCAATTTTAAGAAATATTGAGTTGTTTTGTGGTGTAACAGCTTTCTCATCTTATTTTCCAAAATAAGGATACCAAGAGATGCAGCATAATCTAATAAACGATAACACAAGCCTCCGAGCTTCACTGGGTTATAATACCCTGTTTATAAAAAAAAAAATAATAATAATAATAATAATTTCTTATTGCAGTAATTTGTTTTCGTTCGTCAAAGTTTCACCATGTCTAAACCCCTAAAACCCTTGCTTTTACCATTTCTGTGCTCATCACATAAATCGAGTCCTCAGCTCCGCTAGGGTTTTAGCGCCACCTTTACCATCGCTGAACAAGAAGACAACGACGGCTGGGTCACGGCGGAAATGTCGAGGTCAGTCTCTCTCTCACTTCTTTTTCGCCATCACTGAATTGAAATCTTTGGCTTATTGCTGTATCATTTGTCTCGTATGATAAAGAATCATATAGATTGTTAGAAACGTTTCATATGTAGAAGTGTTTTGGGTTTAGGGTTTTACTAGATTGTGATAAATTGCATATACCCAAGAACAAGGAAATTACTAGTTGATTTGATTTTGAATGCAATTGTATTGAAACGAGAACACAAAGATTTTCTCTGTTTCACTGTGTATGTATGTGTGGAAATTGCAGAAAGAAATTGGAATCTGGAGCAAAGTTTGATGCTTTTCCTCTGGAAATCCGTTTGGATATCTTTCATAGACTACCCATTTAGTCTTTGATCCGATGTACCGCCATGCGCAAGGCATGGAGATCAGTCATAAGAAACCCAGGCTTTAAGAAACCCAGGCGGACCTCACAATGGAGTCTAATGACCAGAATGACGTGCATCTCTTGTTGTTCCATGGTTATGCTGAGAAACCAGCTTATGCCTTTTATGACAGAGATAGTGAGGAAAAGACACTGGAGCTTTACTCTTTGCATTATGATAACCCTGCTTTTGATGAGCACTGCGAGGTTGAAGTTCCAACTGTTCAGTTGGCGAATGTGTGTTCCCGTGTTGTTGCCACTTGTAATGGGCTGGTGTGCCTTGCGGATGATATAATGCAATATGTCAACACCCACATATTAGCAAATCCATCTATAAGAAAGTTTGTAACCCTTCCCGAGCCTGATGTTACATATTCGACACATGGTGGGTATGACACTTCTGTTGGGTTTGCTTTTGATGCTATGACCAGTGATTATAAGGTTGTGAGGCTTGTTACTCTTTGGGATGAAGATGAACATCCACAGGATCTCACTTGTCGAACTGTAGCTGAGGTTTTTTCACTAGCCACTGGCTCTTGGAGCATGCTACCTGATGTCACTCCTCGGTTTGAAATGTATCCACGCACTTCCCAGGCTTTTGTTAATGGGGCTCTTCACTGGCATGCAAAGCGTAGGAAAGAACATGATCTTTACTATTTCATTTTGATATTTGATGTGGGCAGGGGTTTATTTTATGAGACCATGATGCCAGAGAGTTTGAAATGCGATGCACCAGTATCATTACAATTGTCTGTTTCTGGAGATGGGAAGTCCATTACTCTGTTCAACCTGTATTCTAGTTATTTTGGTGAAGGTCCTTTTTGTGATATCTGGGTAATGAATGACTATTGCATCCATGAGTCCTGGAACAAATTGATTCGACTCCATCCACATGGGCCAGAACAGGGAGGTCTCCTTCCCAGAGTATTATGTTTCCGGAAAAGCAATAAAGTAGTAGTGTCCAAATGAAGTCATATATCCTCATGTTCCAGACATACTTCTTGTCATGGGTGTGAACTATTTTCGATAGACCTTGGGAGCCAACAATCTAATAGTCTTGGGATATGTGGATATAGTTATTACACTGTCAAATTTTATGAAGAGAGCCTTGTCTTGCTGGACATGGACAATGCAGCATCTTACTGAGGCAAAAAAATAGGTAACTTCATTTAGATGCTGATTTCTGTGGTTTTATTCGTTTTACTTTCATCTTATCCTACATGGCACCATCACTTTTTGCAACTACAATATAGTATGATCTGTCTGATGATTTACTACCTATAGCCAACTGATTCAGGAATCAGGATATGTACTCAACAAATTTTGATCTATATATTTTGCTTTCTTTGTTGATTGGTTATGTGCGTAAATTTCAGGCTTCTGTGCCTTCTTTTTTGGGTGCTTCTGTCCCAACTGCTTAATTTTTTTTTCTTTTCTTTTTTGGTTTCTTGTATATGCTGAGTCCTGAGTGTCTTTCTTACTCATGTGTTGCCTTGAAACACAATTTTGTTACAAAATCTGAGCGGTGAAAGCTTAGTTAAAAATGAAAACAAAACAATAGGATTCATAAGATGCATGTGCTTATCTAGTATCAACTTGTGTTGAATCTAGCCTTCTCTAGCTCTTTCTCATGGAAATTGCAAGACAATTTCTTCATTGTTTGCTATTGTAGCCCTCGCTCCATGACATAAGCTACCCTTTTCGACTAACACATTATCCATTGAATTGCGGTGATCCATTATAATCCATCATGTGAGAGCAACCTCACAGCTTCTTGTCGTCTATATATATATATATATATATATACATACAGAAAGGATAGAGAGCGGACGTCCGCACTCTGGCTTAACGTGCGGACTTCATCCGTTCTCTGCCGTCTCACGCTGGCGACGGCTTCTCTCCTTCCCGGACGACAGCACAGGCTTTCAGGACGGTTTCTCTCCTTCCAGGACTGGCCGGCGACAAGTTTTCCGGCCAGATTGAAGCTCTGGACGGAAAACACCATGATTGATCAAGGTTGGCCGGAAAACTTGTCGCCGGCCAGTCCTGGAAGGAGAGAAGCCGTCCTGGTAGCCTGTGCTGTCGTCCGGGAAGGAGAGAAGCCGTCGCCGGCGTGAGACTGCAGAGAACGGACGAAGTCCGCACTTTAAACCGGAGTGCGGACGTCCGCTCTACATCCGGCCTGTATATATATATATATATATATATATATATATATTCTGGAAAGTACACTTCAAGTACTAATTAAGTTCATACAATACTCAATTACAACAACTTCATAATTTGAGTGAATTCTGTTTTGTAATATACAAGCGATTGTATACGAGGACCAAAATCTGATCTCCTACACTTGCCACACTTGTATTACTACAAGGCTTCTTGGTCACACCTGAACAAAATGTTCTAAGTAGACGTAGCCTCCTCAGCCTCCTCTCAGGGGCGAGGTGAACCACTAAACGTACATTCTTTGTTGTTGACCCATTAATTAGACGAAGAGTTTTTCTATTACGTAGCTTTTTATTGCATTGTAACTATGGTGAATGTTCAGTATAGCCTCTTGTTCAGGTATTAAAAGAACAGTTTACTTCACTGATACTAAACAAATTAGATGTACCAATAATGGGAACTGAAGTGTTCAAAACAAGAAAAAAGAAAATGAAGAAATTGAACAGACTGCTGTGGTATTCTTGGTGAGCAACAACTTGGAATGCATTTGCAACAGGTATATAGTAAAGTCAGTAAAACGATCAGAAATTCTTGTATGCACACTCTCTGTATTACCATTCTTATACATTTGATTTTAGCTATACACATATTACTCTAGTTCAGTAATTGTTTCTAATTCGAGATACATTGGTCTTTTAGGGGTGCTTCCATCATTTGCTCTACTATGTCCTGATGTTGCGGAAGGATTAGGCGGCATCGTTAATTTTTCTCCTCCTTCCAACATCTGAACCACCCCTTTCATAGAGGGACGATCTACCGGGTGCCATTGGATGCACCAGAGACCCACAATCGCAAGTCTCTTTGCAATTTTAGCATCTGCTTCTTCCCCAACATGGATTCGAAGGTCTACACCTTCTAGTAGACTATAGATCCATTCTGGGTAGTAAACTTCAGTTGTGTTCTCTGTGGTTGAACTGATGTTCTTTCTTCCTCCTACCATCTCGAGCAGTACCATTCCATAACTATACACATCTGACTTATAGGACACATTCCCGAAGTTCCTGGAGAATACCTCAGGTGCAACGTAGCCCATAGTTCCCCTTGCTGTAGTCATTGACACTATACTTTGATCCTTTGAACATAACTTGGCCAAACCAAAATCAGAAATTTTTGGAGTCAAATTTTGGTCTAGCAAAACATTATGAGGTTTGATATCGAAATGAAGGATTTGTTGTACGCATCCTTGATGTAGATATTCAATTCCTTTGGCTATGCCTAGAGCAACATCTTGCAACTTATCCCAACCCAAGAAACCCTTCTTATTATCTGCTGATGATATGAAATCTTGCAGAGAACCACTGGGGAAGAAGTCATAAACAAGAGCTCGTTCAAATCCATCAGCACAAAAGCCAACTAAGCGTACCACATTAACATGGTGGATATGGCCTAGAGTTTCTACTTCATTTATGAACTCTTCTCCATTCCCATCTGAAATTTTCAGGACTTTCACAGCAACATAGAGTTCAGAAGAAAGATTTCCTTTAAACACCGATCCATAGGCTCCTTCTCCTATCTTGTCCTTAAATTGATTTGTAATTCGCTTGATATCTGCATATGAGTACCTGCTTGGCTTGAGAGCTTTATAATCTTCCAAAAATCGTTCAATTTTTCTTTGAAATTCCGTTTCCTTTCTGTCAGAGTTATATGCACGATAGGCTGGAATGAGCAGTAGTAAGAGAACGAATGAACCCACAGTTGCACCTGCACATGAACTATCAAGTAAATATATTCTCTAGCTTCTCATGTATACAATACAAGCAACTAAACCAATAGAAAAATCTACCTGTAGCAACAAATTTTGTTGTTGCACCTGTGAAATTCAATAACGAGACTGTTAAGTATTTGAAAAGTACACTGATCCATAGAAAAACAGCAAGTGAAACCCATTCAAAGAAATTTCAATTCATATATGCAGGAAACTATAAGAACTAGCACCAGAATCTATATATGAATGAAAACATACATGTTGCGAATGCCTTACTTGGTTTCTTCAAGTGAACACATTCAACTTCAGTGTTGGTGCCATTCCTCTGCAATCTACAGCTTTTACCCTCTGCCTCGCATTCAGTACAATTTGGCTTAGACCAATTCAGTATAAAATCCTCTTTATTTCCCCACCAAGTTCCAAATGGAAGTGATAAAACATCATACATCTTTGTACAAGACCTAACTGATACCATGTACGTAAGTAAATCAGAATTTGAAGGAAAGGCGTATACTTGGGCGGTAGGGCCACCGAGGCAAGGGACTTGCTTTAGATACTCTCTCTCAACAGGAACAGTAGGACAATGATATAGGGTAATATTCATGCTGCTGAACAGCCTATCCTGTGGGAAATAGAAGGGAGAAGTTGGCATGTGTGTGATGTCGAAAGGCTTTAGCAGCAGGCAATCATCTGGTTGATTGAGCTGGATTCTCTGATGCTTATAATCTATGTGTTTGACAAAGAATTTTACCAGCACCACTGAGTTCTCTGCAACTACTGTTTCATGGGGCTGAGTACATTGAAGAACAGGATCGTAGCCACAATGTTGTCCGCGAATGAAAGGGTAGTGAATGGCTAATCCATCATTATTCCCACACTTGGATTCTGTGCAAGAACTTCCGGCAGCTCCCAGCAGTTTGGACATTGTAACAAAACAGAAGCAGAACAAAGAGACTAGCATTTGCTGCATTTCTGTAGTAATAATGGCCATGGATTTTCTAAGCAGAGCTAAGCACCATGGATATCTACAAATCTGGCCAGAATTGTTTAGTTGACTATTTGAAAGGAGTAGGGGAAGAAAGCTTGGTCTATCATAATGTTTGATTTGACTAAGGATCTAATATAATCGACACCCAAAAGAAGGACAAAGTCCATCAAAGTTGGCCGAACTATGCATTATTTGACATGGCTACTTCCATTGGGTAATGTTTGATCTGTAAGCACCGAATATTACTTTGACATAGCCAACATCTGACTTTGATTTCCATATTAGTTTTCAGACTGAAAAGACTCCACTGGTATAACACAGCTCTGTGACTTCTTTCTCTGTTATCTAATTCGAATTGAAGCTAATGCAAGTTCAGCTCTCTCATCCATCCATCCATGGGAATAAGCGGAAGGTTCTGGTTTGTAGCCTTTGTTTTCGTTACCTTATCTTGTGAAACTTGTACAGCTAACACAAAGGATGATAGTCCCAAGTGTACTTCTTCATGCGGCAACATCCATAACATAAGCTACCCTTTCTGGCTGAAGTATGATCCAAAGCATTGCTCATCACCGTTTACTCTGTTATGCGAGAACAACATCACAATACTAGACCAACCTGCTGTTGGGAGATTCTATGTACATGCAATCAACTATGAGAACCAAACAATCCGAGTTGTAGATCCTGGCCTATTTCAGAACAACAATTGCGCCTCTATACCCCTCAATCCTTTACCTTTTTTTTCAGGTCGAGTTATGTATTCATACGCATTATTTTCAACACCCATATTCTTCTTGAAGTGTAAGAATCCTGTGAATTCTTCTATGTATGTGGACACGGCTCCCTGCATAAATATTAGTGCTGTTACTGCTACTTCTTCGGCATCCCAACCAAACACATATGGTTATGTCAAAGTTGGTGATATGGAGGCAGGGGATTTGGATGAGGGTTGTAGTACAGAGTGGATGGCTTCTGCAATGGTGAACTCCTTTAATTTGTACAACACCTCTTATAAGTACATACACAATGCACTCCTGTTTGGATTTGAGCTTCATTATGAGATTTCAGAGCCTTGTGAGCAATGGAGTACTAATGCCAAGTGTTTTCCACGCAGTATCAAAGGTACTTTAGCCTACACATAGTCATACATGGACTGTTTGATTTATCAGAGAAACACACACACACACACACACACACACACACACACAACATACATAGAAAGCCTTCAGTATTGAACTAATGAACAAATTTGGGTAATGGTGGACTAGCTCCCCTAAACCAACTCTGTGCAGTTGTAAAATACATCCATGTCTGTATTGAGTTGTCTACTCACTCAGAGAGCTAGTCTGCCACTACCAAACGGACCCCTACACATTTAATTTACAAAGTGCAATCATACATACATGCAATCAAATTTGTTGCCAGTAATGTAATGTCACATTTTTTTTCTTCCCTTCATTCTTTTCAGTTTCAGATCAAACAATTGATCTGAAATGAAAAGTACAGGATTAATGGTGTGATAGTAGAACCTTTTTCTTTGTCTCTGTAGGTTTCTTTCAACTAGTGTGGGAGTTAATACGTGGTAAGGTTTCTCTCATCAGAAAAGCTACTTTTACAGGAATCTCTATCAAAACTTGATTGTACGGTTAGTGAAGTGCATGTTAGTGATCTTATTTCTCTCCCTGTCTGTTTTGTAATGTAGGTTTCTTTGCTCCTGGATACACCATTTATGTTGGTAAGAAGATTTTCACCAATTATTGCTTTTAATATTGATTCCTCTGGAGGTACATGAGAATAACTACTGGATTAAATCGAATTTGATTAATCAAGTATAGGAACCTAGATTTTCTCTTCAATTTTTTGATCTTGTTTTTATTATATTTCTTGCATTCTTGCAGGTTATAAGTGGCTGCCGTCCAACTCTACAGGTAAAAAACAGCCTACTTTTGTTGCATATAGGCTTCACCAAGTTTTTGATTAACTTTGCAAAGTTTATTCATATACTTTCATTAACCAAGCATTTGATTCCGTTCACTTTTGTTACTGTTCTATGCAGATGTTCGATGGGCAATATTGTTTAATGTTGGTAAGAATTATGTTTACGTACCTAACTGGCTAACCGTGGCTTAAGAGCTACTTCTACATATCTTCACTTCTTCAATATATAGTTGGTTTACACGTAAAAAGCCAGAATTCAATTTTCTTTTCATGATTGGTTTTTGCGATGCTCTTGCACAGGACTCTTATTCCTGCTAAAGTGTATACTGGGGGCTCCATTTGTGATTGTGCTTTTGATCAAGAAATGGCGGACAAGACATTTGTCGATGTACAGAACCATCGAAGATTTTCTGCACAACGGTAGCAACTTTGTGCCAATAAGGTATTCTTTCTCAGAAATTAAGAAGATGTCCAACAATTTCAAGACCAAGCTCGGTGAAGGAGGCTATGGCTGTGTATTTAAAGGAGTATTACGTAGTGGCCGTTTTGGAGCCATTAAAATGATGGCAAGTTCCAAATCAAATGGAGAAGATTTTGTGAGCGAAGTGGCTACAATTGGAAGGATTCACCATGTCAATGTGGTGCGACTAATTGGTTACTGTGTTGAGGGATCAAAACGTGCTCTAATCTATGATTTCATGCCTAATGGGTCACTTGATAAATACATTTATTCCAAAAATGCAGAAACTATCCCGTTAAGTGTGAAAAAAATGTATGAGATATCTCTCGGAGTGGCTCAAGGGATCGAATATCTTCATCAAGGTTGTGAAATGCAGATTCTGCATTTTGATATCAAGCCTCACAACATTCTTCTTGACGAGAATTTCATCCCAAAAATTTCTGACTTTGGTCTAGCAAAGTTATATTCTACTGATGATAGCATTGTGACTTTGACACAAGCAAGGGGGACAATGGGATATATTGCGCCAGAGTTGTTCTACAAAAACATTGGAGGTGTCTCATATAAAGCTGATGTGTATAGTTTTGGGATGTTGTTGATGGAAATGGCTAGTAAACGGAAAAATTTCAAAGAATTGGCAGAGCATGAAAGCCAAACCTACTTCCCTTCATGGGTGTATGATCAATATGTTAAGGGAAGGGACATGGAGTTGGGTGATGCCAGTGATGAGGAGAAGAACATAATAAAAAGGATGGTTATAACTGCCTTATGGTGTATACAGATGAACCCAATTCATCGCCCGTCAATGAGAAAGGTCAGAGAGATGCTGGAAGGAGATGTTGAACTCTTACAAATGCCTAGCAATCCTTTTACTTGCTCAGAAGATATACCCCTTGCCCGTGTCGAGACAAATATTGATCCATCATGTTCAAATACTGAGCTAACCTGGACATTATCAGCTAGGTAATGATCTCTCCATTACAATGCAAAGGATTCAGTTCATGCTTTTTTAGTGAGTGCAGACTGCAGAGGCTATTGTGGTGTACCTACATGTTAAGTGTTATTGTAGTTTTTTATATTCCTATAGATTTGCTGATGCAGTATTGTTTTTACTGATTAGACTCGGAACATGTTGCAGTTTCATAGTATATATATATATAGAGGTTTTAGAGGTTTTCAGCATATATGATTCCCAAATTAGTGGAGGCTGAAAATGAATACAAACGTATGAGGCATTTAGTCGAACAACTGGTGTTCAATATTGAAGACGACATTTTTAGATAGAGCAATGATTCAATGATGAATAAACACGAATGCTAATCCACTTCATAAGTTATTAGTGATAACAGAGTAGGATAGAATCGAGACCTCTTTTGTTGAAAAAACAGGGGGCTGGGGAGACTCCAAGTAGCTTTCCACAAGAATGAGTGATGACAAAGACCCTGAGTTTGGTCTAGTGGAAGCATGTTAGGCTGCAAGTGAGGCGAATGCTGTAAGAACACTCCTGGTAATTGGAATTTGGTTATTCACAGTGTACAAGGATATAGGAGGTTCTTGGTTTGAACCGCAGCTTGTAAAAAACATCCCTTGAGACAAAAGGAAAGAATTGACAGAGATAATTTCTTAGTGAATTTGAAAGAGGTATACATTTTGTGAATCCTCCCAGGCCTTGGTTTAGGTCTGTACCTGATCATACCTTAAATTGCTCAACTACCCCGAAATGGTATCTCGCTACCACTTTTGTATCAAAAGAAGAAAAGAAATTGAACGTAAACTGGTCCCAATTGTAGGCAAGACTAATTAGTAGAATCTAAAGGCCAAGCTTCCCTAGTGGAAATGGAATGCATGCCCGAGACCTTTTGTTTTGTTCTAAAAAGACTATCCGACCAAAAACAGAAATACAGAATTCAGCCCCCCTTCATTGAAGACCTATCAACATGGATAGAGATAGATAATGTCCAGGCTGTTTCTAATTATTTGGCATCGATCTCATCATCATTGTGATAATGTTACTTCCTGTCCGGTAAATAGAACTGTTCAGAGCAAATTTTGCAGTGAAACATTAGTTTGTGATCGATCTCTCTCCATGGGACGAATCAAGTTTGGTGCATGGTTTTCAGTTGCAGCCTTATTTCTTCTTGTTGCCTCATTATCTGACCATTCTTGTAATGCTAAGGATGAGGGTACTTTGTCTACTGCTGCTTCCTTCGTCAATATCCATACAACAAGTTTTCTGGGCGTATTTGTTATCAATCCTAACGCTAATGGTACACATAACGCTAAGTATGTCCCTTCTTCCTGCGGTGAAATCCACAAGATAAGCTACCCTTTCCGACTAAAACATGATCCGAAGCACTGTGGCGACTCGAGCTACACTTTGGAATGTCACAACAATGTCACAATGCTGCGCCTTTCTTCTGGCAAATACTACGTGAAGGAAATCAACTACCGTGACGGCAATATCCGAATCGTAGATCCTGGCCTTGAGAAGAACAACTGTGCTTCCCTTCCTCGTTTTCCTTTGGCCGTATCTAATTTCAGTTTTTTTGCACCTTCATTCGGGACGTTAATAAGTACACCTCTAACTTTCTTGAGGTGTGCGAATCCAGTGCATTCTTCTTTGTATGTTAATACTGATTCATGTATTAAATCGGAAGCATATGGCTATGTCAAGGTAGGCACTATGACTGCATCGGAATTGGAAGATGGGTGCAGTATATAATCGACCACTATGATCACCACTTAATCAAGAACGGAGAAGAACATGTCCTATGAAGATATACACAAAGAAATGGTGTATGGCTTTGAGCTTCAGTATAATGACTTGTATCTTTGTTAAATGCCGAGAGCAATGGACCTCTCCAGCTTCTGATCGATGTTTTCCACGCAGCATCACAGGTACATATGCCAACCTCCATTTCTTAACTACTGAACATATCAGAAATCAAACTTCAAAATACTAATTTTGATTTTTCTTTGTCAGTTCAGGTTTCTTACAACTTCTGTGGGCGTTCATTTACTGTAAGGGATCTTCTTCCAAATCTCTATTTGCTCATATACTGCCAAAGTAATTGTGATGCAAAGTTGCAAACCATAATTGAAGTCATCATCATGTCTTCGATTCCACCACAAATAATTTGTTCCTAGCTACTTGGAGTAGTCTTTTTTTTTTTTTTTTTTTGTAGAATCTAAGTACTAGTGAAGTAGTTTGCATTGAATAAGCGTGCAGATTTTGTTTCACTTAAAATTTTGGATATTTGTTCGTGCTAGTCCAAAGTGAGTGTTTTCTTTATTCATTTTTTATTTACATTTTTGCAGATTTTGTTCTGTTACCGGTACTCTATCACCCAGTTAACAACTTGTACTTTTTCAGTTGTTGGATTTATCTATATATGCAGAAGTCTCATTTTTTTTTTTTCTACCATTAATTGTTATCTTCCTTGCAGATCAATTCATACTGCAACAGATTGAGACCATCAGTAAGAATTTGTTTTTAAATTGTGTATTCTCACAATACCAAACTAAGCCTAAGTTCGCTTGATGAATAGCTGGGGATAGAAAACCTGATTTAAATGATTCTTATGATTTTTTTGCTCTTATGCAGTACTTACGAGTCACGACATCTACGGTAAAGTTTATTCTCGGAGCTCCATTTGTGATTGCACTTCTAATCTACAAGTGGTGGAGAAGGCATTTATCGTCCAACAACAATTTAGAACAATTTCTACATAGTGACAATTTCATGCCTATAAGGTACACTTATTCCAACCTTAAGAAAATGTCTAATGGTTTCAAGGATAAGTTGGGGAACGGGGGTTATGGGTCTGTATTTAAAGGGAGATTACGCAGTGGCCACTTGGGAGCCATTAAGATGCTAGACAAGTCTAATGCTAATGGGGAAGATTTCATGAGTGAAATAGCTACTATTGGAAGGATTCACCATGTTAATGTGGTGCAGCTTGTTGGTTACTGTGTTGAGGGGTTCAAAGCGCGCTTTAGTATACGATTTCATGCCTAATGGGTCTCTTGATAAATACATTTACTCGAAAGAAGGATCAATCACTTTGAATTGCAAGCAAATGTATGAGATTGCAGTCGGAGTCGCTCGTGGTATTGAATATTTGCATCGAGGTTGTGAAATGCAAATACTACATTTTGATATCAAGCCTCATAATATTCTTCTTGATGAGAATTTTATCCCGAAGATTTCTGACTTTGGGTTAGCGAAACTATATTCAGCGGATAATAGCATAGTCTCTTCAATGGCAGCAAGAGGCACAATGGGATATATTGCTCCTGAGTTGTTTTATAAAAACATTGGTGGTATTTCAAATAAAGCTGATGTCTACAGTTTTGGAATGCTGTTGATGGAAATGGCAAGTAGAAGAAAAAATGTAAATGCATTGGCAGAGCATTCAAGCCAAATTTACTTCCCCTCATGGGTGCATGATCAATATAAGGAAGAGAAGGACTTGGAGATTGGCGATGCCACAACAGAGGATAAGAAAATAATGAAAAAGATGATTATAACCGCATTATGGTGTATTCAAATGAAACCAAGTCAACGACCTTCGATGAAGGAAGCCATAGCGATGCTTGAAGGAGATGTTGAATGCCTAACATTGCCTATGAAGCCATCTCTATGCCCTGAACCGGTGACTGTAGGCAAATTGATAATTCCAACAAGTTCAGATGTGGGGTTAACATGTAGTCTATCAGCTAGGTGATGATCATCAGCTACAATTATTTTTCTCTTCCTATTTTTAACATTTTCATTAAATCAAGTTGGCTACCTACCGCCCGGTGTTATTTGGTTTAGTGGCATAGTCTTTCTTTAGTAAGTGAAATGTTGTAAGTTCGACTCACAAAGTTGTAATAACTGATAAAAAAAAAGTGGCAACATACCATTATGATATTTCCTAGAAATAATGCAGATTTTGGAGCTAAAAAATTAAGAAAATGAAATGCTAATAATAATGTTGTTCGGCTTAACTATTATGCGGCAGCAATGGTGGAATGAAGATAGCGGCGGTTTTATTTTTGTTTTTGTTTTTCCCTGGCGTTCTTCTTTAGTACAAAAGACAAAGACAACAATATGAGATTTTTGTTTTTGGTCAAGATCAATTTACCCTTCTTTTGCCTTTTGTGTTACCACCTACTTGTAAGATGAAGTTCATGCAACTCGAATAGTACTAGTAGTGGCCTGGGGCTTAATCTGACTAGGGACGTGACTGTCCTAGCTCCTTGCATGTAATTCAACTTTTAAGAGTTATTGCGAGATGATAAAAATGAACATCCACCGGCCGGCCCCGGAGAGTTTATGTTCAAGTCTAATTACGTAGAATAATACACTAATACAGTAGCATCGATCAATCAATTAGTGAGTGGCATCTTAAATTGGTCTAGTTTCTTTCACACATATTTATCGAGAAACTAATTTTGTGGCAGATGTTATGGCAAAGTTGGGTCATCAACTTGAAACGTAAGCCCGAAACATATTCTTTCCTTTTACAGCTAATCAGGTTTTCTATTTTGACTCTCTAAATTTTGGTTGTCGTAAGATTTTGTAATTTGAAATTATCTTTATTTTGTATCTTGTCAAGAAAAATCAATTAGTGAGTGACATGCATCCCCACTTTTAATACTTTCGATCAAGACTTGGAAAACCAAGTCTCTAGCAAACTTCCAACTAGTCTCTAGCTTAACTTCCCACTAGCTTCCATGTGAAGACTTGGACATGTACAGAGAAATAATATCTTAGATTTTCGCGTCAATCATATTCAACTATCGACGTACTCTCACTAATTTGACGTCAAGAAATGACAAAATAAACTTCAAAGAATGTAGATATACAAAAATGAAAAATATATGTATTCTGTGTTTCATGAATCATCCCTAACCATACATTCAGAATCCAGACACTTGACTTGAGATGGAGAGATCGATGTCAATTAAGTCTTCAATTACAGGGACCTGATCGAGTTAGGTTGTAGAAATGGACTTAGAACTCTTGGCATGAAATTAAAGACTTGCATGGAGTTTTCAATACGATGGAGTAATCTGCAATGATAAATGAGACTCGTGGCAAGGGCCAAGGTCTGACCCATCAATAAGAAGTAGCTCGAAAATGTTCCACAATTTAATTCCAAGGCCAAGGATGTGGGTGGGAGGTTTAGACTTTGTGACATTTTCTGAGTGGTGATGATATACTTTCAGGAATATATAATGGATAAATTCCACAAAGCACTGCAAGTTTCCATCAGGTCATCGATTGCGTAAAACCATGTCCCTCTCATCCCACATTCCTTTAAGACTGGGATACAAATTTCCATGTATTTTCTAGACCCTCAAGAAACTTCAAAGAATGTAACCAATAAAAAAACCATAGAATAAGAAGTGGAAAATTTTACAAAGTTGATGCATGAACATTGTAAAATTTTCTTATTCTATGTTTTAAAAATGTTGATGCATCACCTGGCCTTTCCACTTCTTATTTTATGTCCTCAAAAATTTTACAATGTTCATGCATCAACTTTGTCCTAAAGTTGTAAAACGACTTATCAAAGTGGTAATATTAATCCTCAAAGTTATAATATGAGTTCTTAAAGTTGTAAAGTTTTCTAGTTACAACATTAGTCCTCATGTGTGGTAAAATACGTGTTTAAAGTGGTATTTAAATCCTAAAAGTGATGAGTGAAAAAAACCACAAAAGATGATTTTCACAAGCTGAGGTTTGAAGAAATAGGATCTCCTATTAGGTATGACATCTCCACAATGGATGTTTTTCGTAAGCTAGGGTTCGAAGCAAGGATCTCCTTACCGCCCCATTTGTAGTCTAGCATATGCTTCCACTAGACCAATCCTATAGGTGTTGATTCACTTGATTGTTTCTTATTTGTTCAATAAGAGTTGTCGTTCACCCTAAAAAAATTTCTTTATATTTTTAAAATCTCGAGAAGCAAAAGGAAATTATTTGCCATGTTGATTGATTGTAACACTAAATTTTTTTCGTAAGTGTATATCTATGGAACATGTAATACTGTGGAATCATCAATTTGAATAGAGAAAAATTCAGCAACAATCCAAAAACCTTGTGTCAAGGCCAATTTGATACCTAGACTCTAAAAGTATCAATATGATACTCAAACACTAATTTTGACGTCACATAGATATAATGATATATACCTTCGTCCAATTTCAGTGACAATTTATCAATTTGCTAATGTAAGAAGTACATCGGTCTTAGAAGAAACAGGATGCACCATATATACGACCTTAGTCGTTCTTATAATTAAAACTCTTTTATTTCAAAAAAAAAGAAATTGATTTTCGACCTCAATAGTTGAATAATACCATTTAATGGATTTAAAAACTCAAGTACACCCTTGATTCAGAACTATCCTCCCCGGAGTTATATCAAGAAAGAACAAGCCTACAGGAGTAGTCCATGAGAAGAACAACTAGGGGCAAAACCGGGAACTGTGGTGAAACTGGAAGACTAGATACTAAAAAGGATGAAGGAGCGAGTCACCTACGCCCAAGGAAACAGACTTTGAATTTCCTAGACTTGTGACTTGTGAGGATCCACAAGTTAATTATGTCTTTAATTGCAGGGACCTGAGTTAGGTTGGGGTTGAGGAATTGGGCCTGCCCCTCAGTCCATCACACAACTTTGGATCGAATGAAACCGATTGATCTTTAGTTTAAATTATAGAAGTTGCATTGCTTTGTTGACAGGAAATTCTTGCATGAAGCAGTCAACTTATATTAAGATTCCATTTTGATGAGTATTTCGTGACCAATGGAAATATAACACTGCCGTTGGTTTCTGGTTTTTGTTTCTTCACACAGTCCCACTCAGCTTTCCGAAGAAGAAGAAGAAGAAAATATTCTAATTGATATGTTATTAGAAGCTTGTAGAATAGATATTGTAGGAGCTTAAGTACGTATCTGGTCGATCTGAAACAATGTCAGTAAGATAGTGTTTCAGTATAGCTAATTAATCCATACATTTTCAAACTTCAGATGCATACAAACAATAATTAATAATGATATACATGTGTACGTCCAGCTACTCTAATTCAACAATTGCTTCTAGCTCAAGGTTCAACCGTCTTGCAGCCGGGCGGGTGTTTGCATTTGTTCTGGTAGTAACCGTAGCGGCAAAAGGATTCGGCGGCATGGTTAAGTTTTCTCTTCCTCCCAACATCTGAACCACTGTTTTCATGGATGGACGATCCATCGGGTGCCATTGGATGCACCAAAGGCCTACAATGGCTAGTTCTTTTGGAATTCGACACTCTAATCCTTCTTCTCCGATATGGACTCGAAGGTCCTCCCCTTCTTCTAAAAGATTATATATCCATTCTGGGTAGTAAACTTCACTAGCCTGGTCCATGGTTTCATCACCAATATTCTTTCTCCCTCCTACAATCTCGAGCAACACCATTCCAAAACTATACACGTCTGACTTATATGACACATTTCCAAAATTCCGGGAGAACACTTCTGGTGCAATATAACCCAGAGTCCCCCTGGCTGCAGTCATTGAAACTATACTTTGATCCTTGGCACACAGCTTGGACATCCCAAAATCAGAAACTTTTGGGGTGAAGTTTTGATCTAGCAAGACATTATGAGGTTTGATGTCAAAATGAAGGATTCGTTGATCACATCCTTGGTGTAGGTACTCAATTCCTTTGGCAATGCCTAGAGCAATATCTTTCAACTTATCCCAACCAAGGAAAGAATTCTTGTTGTCTGCTGATGAGATGAAATCTTGTAGTGATCCGTTGGGTAAGAACTCATATACAAGAGCTCGTCTGAATCCATCAGCACAGAAGCCGACCAAGCGAACTACATTGACATGGTGGATATGACCCATTGTTCCCACCTCATTTAGGAATTCTTCTCCGTCTCCGTAATTAGTGTTTTTGAGGACTTTAACAGCAACAAACAATTCAGATGAAAGCTTCCCTTTGAAAACAGTTCCATACGCTCCTTCCCCCAATTTATCCTCAAATTGATTCGTAATTCTTTTGATATCTGCATAGGAATATCTGCTTGGCTTGAGCGCTTTGTGATCCTCTAGGAATGTTTCAATTTTCAATTGATTCTGTTTTTCCATTTTATCAGAGTGATACACACCATAGATTACACCCACCGAAATTAATAGATAGATTGTAGTCAGAGTTGCACCTGCATGCAAAGAAGTCCTTTAGCTTAACATATCCTCAATTTCTTCAAGACATGAGACATAGCAAAATACTGGTTCTATCTTTTAACTCACCTGTAGCCACTAACTTTGTTGTTGCGCCTGTAAATGATAATTAACAACATATCAGACCTCCATGTTGAAAGATAAACATATCAAGCAGATAACAACAGTTGAAATTTGAGTAGCAAATATATGTGACATAAAATTCAAGTTATTATTACTTACTTGGTTTACTAAAATCAACACATTCAATTTCACTTTCGATGCCGTTGAACTTCAAATGACACTTCTTACCCATCTGTTGACATTCTGTACAATTTGGTGTAGACCACCAAAAATAGGCATCCATAGACAGAGGATACAGAAGTTCATATGGAACTGGTAAATCATACATCTTTGTACAGTACTGTGGAGGTTGGTAATTGCTTGGAATGGCATATATATATTTATAGCCCAGGCGACTGAGGCAGGGGACTTGTAGTCGTGGTGAATCAGTAGCTGTGTTTGGGGCGGGACAGTCAAATAAGCTGACAAAATTATCCATACTAGATTCTGAGAAGATGAAAGGAGAGATAATTGGTTTCATGTTTGGGGTTGCTAATTGCTTCAGGAGAAAGCAACCATCATCCGTTATGTGTACTTGAATTTTCTGGCGCTTATAATCAATGTGTTTCACAAAGAATTTTACCACCATCTGCTGCTGCTGGACAGTAGTTTTGTTGCTCTGCTGACTACATCCAAGCTCAAATCCACGACAACGAGGAAGGCGATTGAACAGGACATGGATAGCAAGTCGACGATCATCATGGTCACCACACTCTGATTCTGTGCATGCATTATGGCACCCTTTGAAGAAAGCTATTGGCATCAATATGCAGTAGGCTGAGATGAGGATTAGTCGCTGCATTTCCTCCCAAAATAAGATGAATTTTTCAGCAACTAGCCTTCTTACTTTGCATTGAATTTTAAAGGAAATGTTTTATACCAAATGATATACTAAAAGAATCAATGGCAAACATGATAATAATTTGTTATTGACCATGTTCCAGAAGATGACAAACCTAACCGAAATAAAAATAAATAAATCAAACAAGGATGGGAAGGACGATATTTCCACAAACAATAATCAAAACCAAGTCCAAGTCTACCATGGCCTTCCTATATTGACTAACAGACTGACTGAGATATGGCTTATCTTTGCACAAGATCACTTAAAATTGTATGTATGCTAATCTCTCCCTTCTTCCATGAGATGATGGGTAGTCGCTGCATTTTCTTTCCAAATAAGATGAAATTTTCAGCAGCTAAGCTTGGTACTTTCCACTAAACTCTAAATTTGCTGTTTTGTACATCAGATGCAGAATCAATGGCAACCATAACAGTTTTTTTTTTTTGGTTAAACATGTTCCAGAAGAAAAGGAAAGGACAAGGAAAGACGATCATACAAATCCTGCACAAAGAAAAATCCAAATGAACAACCAAGTCCAAGTACTCGATCCCACCCAAATAAGCTGAAACAGTATTCTTAATTGCCTGGCCATCCAGTACTGACTTACCGACGGTTTGGGACGCGTTGCTTACTTATGCACATGATCGATCAATCATATGTAGATACCTGGCTATCTCACTGCAGACTTAAACTTCCGCCCAAACAGAAACAATCTCTCTGTCTCTCTAGTCTCTAGCTCCCTCCCTCTTTCCTTCTATGGGGATAAGTGGAAGGTCATTCGCTCAATCTGCGTGGGTTTTAATGGTAGCCTTTCTTGCTTGTAGCTCTAAGACATGTAGTCTTAAGTATTGTACCCCATCTTCCTGCGGTAATATCCCCAATATAAGCTACCCTTTTCGACTGAAACATGACCCAGAGACCTGCGGAAAGGCCGGGTTCACTCTTCTATGTGAGAACAACATTACAGTACTAGACTTACCTTCTCTAAAATACCATGTACAGGCAATCAACTACAGTAGCCAAACAATCCGAGTGGTGGATCCTGGCTTTCAGGAAAACAATTGTTCCTCCGTTCCTGTTAATCCTCCAACAAAATATGATCCTTTTCTTGGTTCATCACTTTACAATGTCTATTATAGCAGTATGAATACTGTCACAGAGCGTATATACTTCCTCAAGTGTTCAGAGCGGGTGAATATGTATACTTATGTAGACACTGCTGCATGCACTGATGATACTGGTACTAGCAGTACTGGTTCTTCTTCTTCTTCTATGTCCCAACCCAGAACGTTTGGTTATCTCCTGGTTGATGACATAACGTCAGGAGACGTGGTGGAGGGTTGCAGCTTAGAGTGGCAGACATTCATAACTATCGATGTGAACGACTACAACCACACAGACATAAAAAGAACGATGAATTCATTGGCGTATGGCTTTGAGGTTCTATATTTGCTTGAAATGCCTTTTACATGCGGAGGCCCGTGGAGTATCAACTACAAATGTTTTCCGCACACAGTCGCAGGTTCGTTCCATCGAAATTATACCGATAAATTCCTTTCTGCAGCTCTATATATATTACTTACTATATAGAGAATGGTCAGTGAGTTATGGTCATGGTCTGATTGGTTAAATATTTTTTTCTCTAAAAGAACAACACAACCCTTTTAGCAAATCCATACAGGGGATCAAAATAAAAAGAGAAAATGCCCATTTAGTACTAATTTAAACCTTACATTTCTCATTCCAATGATAATATTTTTCATGAGCTCATTTCAATATAAAGTAATATTTTTTATGCCCAAATGCACAAATCTTTACTAAAGTCTTAACAAATGATATTATTTTAAGACTATTTTACCCTCATCCTTTAAACATGCATAGAGAGAGAAAATAGAAGAGAGAGAATACTTGGTCGGAATCTCACCAGACTCCGGTCACGGTCGTCGGACTCTGGTCATTGTCGTCGGACTCCCGTCACCGGCCGCCGGATTTCCTTATCGCCGGACTCCGGTCACCGGTGACTTGGTTACTGACCCTCAATAATCAGTTATTGCCCCCCAATAATTGGGTTATTACTCTCAATAACTTGGTTACTGACCCCCAATAATCAGTTACTGACCCCCAATAATCGAGTTACTGACCCTAATAACTTGATTACTGACCCCCAATAATGAGTTATTGACCCCTAATAATGGGGTTACTACCTTCAATAACTTGGTTACTGACCCACAGTAATCAGTTACTAGCCCCCAATAATCGGGTTACTAACCCCAATAGCTTGGTAATCAATTACTGACCCACAGTAATCAGTTACTGACCCCTAATAACTCAACAATTCACACCAAAACTCAACATTAATCAATTGCAAAACTTCAGGCCAAGCAATTTACACCAAAACTCAACAAAACTCAGCGTATGACACAAAGCACAGTACACAAGCAGAGTACACCATTGAAATTGTCAAGGTTCTTGATATGAGAGAGTGCAGACGTCAGTGGATGATGAGTATACGTGTATACATACATGAATCTGATTGCACCTAAAATAGCCACGTAGTTAACAACATGCATATCATTGAACTTCGAACTACCTTAGGTACTTCTGCAATCAACTAACTTCGTTTCTCGAGAACTACCTTGAGATTCTGACAGAAAATTCAGATTATTCCCTTCGATTCCCTCCTTTGTAATCCTTCCTCATCCTCGATCTGATGCTCTGCCCATTCTTCTTGCATCAATTGTTTAAGACTACTATACTGTATTTCCCCCTCCGATTTCACCTGCACCGAAACCAACGAGCCATCCACTTGGATTTGAAGACCAAGGAGACCTCTACAACCCAGTCTTTCTCGGACCTTCAACCATGCAGACGAAGTCGGAGCCAGCGAAGTTGATGAAGCCTGAGCCGACGAAGTTGATGAAGCCGGATCCGAAGAGCAGAGCCTAGTCGTCGGTGGACCAGATCCAGTGGGATGGTCGGATTTGATCGTTGTGACAAGAACGGAAGGTGATGGTGGCCAGATCGGGCGGTGACAAACCGACATAAGAGATCTAGCCTCGTCGGCGTCGAGGCCTTGTCAGTCGTCATTAGTGCTTCTCGTCGCCGGTGCTTCAAATCGTAAGTGCTTCGCCGGCGAGGGGATTCGCGGCTGAGAGAGAGATAGAGAGAGAGAGGAGGGTAGATTAAAAGAGTGTGGGTAATATTGTCTTTTTTGATCAAAATAATTGAAATGGGCTGTTCAAATCTGTTTTCATTGGAATGGGTTTTAAAAACCTTGTTTTTGTGCAAATGAGCATTGTCTCAAATAAAAATACTACCAAAATAGTTCAACCTTTCTCACCCATGAAATACTTCTAACGTAGTTTAATTTACATCCGTGAGTATTTAATGTACATGAATCAAACCCCAATTGGTGTCATAATTTCTCAGCAGCAAGGAAAATTCTAGTATACCATATGGTATAATACATAATGTGTGGTTATCATTGATTGAATAAGCAACTAAATGACCATTTACCCCTTCAAAAGCTCACATGTGTCATACTATTAGACATATTTGTAATAGGTATATCATACCATATGGTATGGGAGACAAACCACAACAGCAGAAGCAAGAGCATTTCCAAACATCAAAGCAATATAAAAGCTCAAATAAAAATAACAGAAATAAAAAGCCCAAATAAGAGAGGTACGGTCCAGATCCTAGCCCAACAAGAGAGCCCCAACGACCCAAGGCCCGAATCCAAAAACCGAGCCCAACCTGAGATTAAGGCCCACACCCAATCACTGAGGACACCCAGAGAATTAGGTCTCCCCACCTCCAATTTACCCAAAGAATTATTTCCAACTTTCGATCCCTTTAGTTCTAAATCCTTATGCACACGCACGAGTCCTGAATCCCGATACAAAACGCGTTAACAACCTTTATGAAACGACATCTAGACCCTGACGATTATTGAACGGTCTTACTAACCTTCTGCTAGTTTGACCAAGAATTGACCATGTTGACCGAGTTAATTAAGTTGACTAGCCATTGTAAAACTCAATTCTCGTCCACTTATGACCACTTAATGTTTGATCACAAATAGGTCGAACAGATTTATAACATCGACTCTTAACTCTTATTCGGCGTACCTTAATTTACTAAGGACACCCAAGATTATAACGATACACACTTTAACAACTTGCGACAAATCGACTATTTAGTTTGTAACTCTCAATCCGGGTGTGGAATTGGATTACAAAATTCTATTAGGTTCTATACTTCTTTCAAAAATAGTTTAGTCGAATCTCTAGACTAAACCAAAACCCGACTTAGTCTTTAAATTAAAAACTTGATAAGATTCAAAATAAAGATTTTGAGTTCTAGACATCTTAAACAAGATCGGCCAAGCCTTCCATCATTTCTATGCAGGCCCGAACCTGAGTGTACGTAGTCTGAGGAGCCCATCAACTCAGGGCCCAGAAAATAAAAGGGCCCAGTTTTGTTTTTTATAGCTTTTTATTGGGTGTAATTGTTGGTGACATATTAATTAAGGTTTCTTAATTGATAAATTAGAGGTGATTAAAGATAATTAAATGTTATTCGTTTTTAGATTTTGAGTTGATAGCGTTACTTCATTGTAAATTTCATACAAAAAGAAGAAAAAAAATAAATTTATACAACATTTAAAGGGCCCAACTTTAAGAGTTCAACTCTGGTCTGAAAATCTCAGGTCCGAGCTTGTTTCTATGGCCTCAAACTCAGCCTCCCTAAACCGTATCTCCCTCTCGCGTGTTTGGGCCAAAAGGCCTAAACCCTCTTACTTCTATTCTACGGACCAAAAGTCTAGATCAAAAGGGGAAGGAACATATTATTTTTGGAAAACTAATTTCTAATATCTCGAAACGAAAATCATAAAAACTCAACCGTGTGTTCGAAAAATAATCAAATTGCATCTCCAAACTCGTAGCGACGTACACTTTAATTTTGGTACTTGGATCTAATTTGGGACCTTGGATCATGGACTTGACCCATTTTTTTTAAAAGAATTTCGAGTAACTTCTAGTGTGACGTTTACTTTTCGACAAAAACAGGAAAATAAATTATGTGACACACTACTCTTCTAGAGTGTAGGTAAATGTAGTCAATGACTAAGTAAAGTAGAATGAGGTTTCACAACATCAACCCCGTGGTCTCCACCAAGCCCTTGTCGCAGTCGCAGCCACCATGATTGAAAATGCCAAAATCCCTACAAATTTTATGGCACTTCATATCGGATGTCCAACTCTACAGTTACCTCTAGCGAAAATGAGAAATACAGGATCCATTTTCCGACATTGTGGCGAACTCAGATCCTTTGCACAATCTCTTTCTTCTCTCTATCGCACCTTAGCGCATACCCATCAAAACTGCTACTTTTTTTGGCTCTTCAAGCCTTGGACGCTTTGAGGCACGCGTCACACTGCTATTGGTTGATCACCTACTCTTTTTGTACCTTATTTTGATATGTTGTGGTTGTAATAATAATAATAATAATAATAATAATAATAATAATAATAATAATAATAATAATAATAATAATAATAATAATAATAATAATAATAATAATAATAATAATAATATGTTTTGTTAGTTTGCCAAAAAGACAAAACAAAACAGGGAGTTGATACGTATTCTAACGAATAGATCACACTTAATTCAGCAATTTGTACTTTAGCATTTTGTGATTAATCTGACTTTTCTAATTTCCTTGTTTACCATATTGTAGGTGCCTTTCGACTACTATGGGAAGCTTTTCTCAGTAAGAGTCTCTTTCAAATCCCTATTCTTTTAGTTAGAATTTTGTTACCACTAAAACCCTCATATCTCTAATAAAAATCAACTACGATAAAGCCTTTAAAAGGTGCACCAAAATGTGTATCACACACAATCCCCTTCATAATTAAAGTAATTACTTTTTTTTTTGTAAATGTCAACTGCGACTTGTATATATTGATTTTTCGCAAAACGAAGAAACAACTATTACATACTCTATAACCACCATCTACTGATAGACAAGTAGTTGTGAACCGAGACTCACACTAGTACATATAATACACTACTCATTAATCGTTTTCACGCATAGAGTCCATAGTGTCCCAAACACGTGCGATAGTGTCCTAAAGGAACAAACAGGAAATCGAAATCTAATCTAAAAATTCCTATAACATAGAGAAATAGCTAAAAGAAAATAAATTAAACTAAATTGGGCTAGAGCCCACAAGCCAACCCAACAAAACAGGCCAATTCAACCCCACCATTGCGTGAAGAAGAAAGGCCGGAGTCCCGATCTGTCCACAGCGATGCCGACATGAACGAGAAGCACCACCTGATCTAAAGCTGCACCTTACCTCTTTGCCTCCATTGAGCTACGCCTCACCTCTTTGCCTCAATTGCCAAGATAGAATCAAAGCACCACCGTCACCCAGCACAGAGCAGCGAAACAAGGAAAGATGAAACCATTGTTGCCGTCAGCCTTCCAGCAGCGTCAACTCGAGAGCCCAGCCATAGAAACCAATCTCCCGTCCGGCAACGATCGCAAGACAGCAAGGCGATTAAAATCAACCTTGTTGCCGACCAGTACGCCGCCGAATGAGCACAAGGAATGGAAGTGCCACAGCTGGAGAGAGAGAGAGAGAGAGAGAGAGAGAGAGAGAGAGAGAGAGTAGTAGTAGTAGAGAGAGAGAGAGTGAGTTAGGGTTATATAATAAAATTAATTACTTCAAACACATGAAATGATGTAAAAAGTCACTTCAAATAGTTATATATATCAAAACTAATAAAATGTGGTTGGTGATGAAGAAACTTTCACGTGCCGATCAACGAGGGAATGAGAAATTTTTAATTTTCGTCTACATGAGTTAAGCTTTGCACCCCGAGTGGATTACAAAATAAGGAGGTTTTTCTATTGAGGACTAGTTAATGATTTTTCGGTTTATGATTTGAAAGATTTATTTTTTTATCACATTTTGACATCTCATCAGTTCAATTTTTTTGTCTATATGAGTAGATCATTTCTACAAATTTTCAACCAAATTGGTGATCATTAAAATAACAAACTAAATCAAATTAATGGACAAACCAAATCTGTCAAACATGAACCGTTCAAGTTCATATATTGGTAAATCATACTTATAAATGTCTTAACGATTTTTAGTGTGGCTGAAAATTTACATAAATGATCTACTCATAAATATCTATAAACTGAACGGTCAAGATGTGGATATAAGATTGAAAAGTGAGATAAGCTGAAAAGTCCTCAACTAGTCATTAACTTAAGGGCTCCCTTACAAAATATACAAATAGATTCTTAATTATCTTTGTGTGATATAGTCTTTTAATATTTCAAATGTTTGTAGGATGAACAAAGAAGATGATAGGGTGACAATAGCCACACCCTAACAAAAACGACATGATATATATTTTACATATTCAATAAGCAAGTGCTAATTTGCTTTTATCCTTCGTAATTGCAGGTTACTTTGATGCTGGTCATAAATTGTTCAAAATTAGTAAGTAATTTCTATCCTAAGAGCCTCTTTAGCAATGCTAACCATTTTTAAGTTAAATTTTAGTCAAATTAGCTAAAATGTCATTTTGGCTAGCCATTTTAGAAATGTGGTTGCATCAGTGCTCTCTATTTTAGCTAGCATTACATCAACATTATTATTCGATCAAATAGAAATTAAATAGTTTAAATATATTTATATATCACATAAAATATCTTACAATGAATGCATTAAATTATAGCTAGCCTCATCTGAGTCATAATAGCTTAAATTATAGTTTAAAATATTTAGCTAGCGAGATAGCTAAAAGTCATAATAGCTCAAGTTTGGCTAGTCTGCTAGAACTCCTAAAACATCCAAAAAAGCTAAACACACTTTAAAATAGCTAAGGAGTTAAAGTAGAGAGTCTGTTAAAGATGCTCTAACAAGTAGTTGTTTGCTTTTTGACTTGATACATATTTTCCTATCAAGAATGAGGTACCAAGCCATCTCGGTTACGTTAGCACGTTAGTTGACACTCACTCAATCAGTATTCAGACCGAGGTTCACGAGAGATCCAAAAAATCTAAAATAATCTCCCACCGCAAATGTACGAACCTAAAGGCCCTTCAAACCTGTTGCCCGTAAACTGGTTGGAGTTGGGACTCGAACTCTAGATATTGAGATCCATAGTAAGCAGCTCGACAACTTTACCGCACCATGTGGTTAACATGATACACTTTTACGCAAGTGCATGTATCAATTTTAAGATAGGTGAATATTGTGCCCGGAATGTGCTGTACCACAGAATTAAAAAGTTAACTCAATTCCTTGGTTATGACGATTATTAAGTTAATAACACTCTAATAAGTAATAACACCAAGTTATTTACGTTCACATCTTGGAACAACAAAGCCTAAAAGCCAAGAGATTCACAATTAAGTTAATAACAATCTAACAAGTAAAATCTAACAAATAGCACCAAGTTATTTACATGCACGACATCGAACATCAAAGCCTAAAAGCCAAGAGATTCACAACTACAATAAAATATCTGTAATGAATAATGTCGGAACGATATAAAATTATTAATTTAAGACAGTTTCTTATACTATCAAGAAATAAATAATTTTTTTTCTACGACAAGCTGAGAAGACTTAAACCTAGGTTTCAAGAGGATGCAACTGCGCCTCCCAGATCTGCATGCTTTGGGAGCCTCCGACGTCACCTTATTCGAGTGGTTTGTGTCTTCGACTGACTGCCCATGCAAGCTTCCAGTGATTCTCCCGTTTGAGATCTGGTTGGGCTTGGAAGCCGGGGTGCGGGGTGGGATATCAGTTGTCGGAGTGACAACGACGTTAGGCTGGACTTGGTGGTTGTCTAAGCGTTGAGGGGTTGTGGTCTCCTCTGGCTCAGAGTCGGCATTAGTACGTTGCGTGAACTAGCGAAGGAGACCGGTTGTGGTCTCCTCTAGCGGTGATGATTTGTCTGTATCGGGTTTCCTGAATTCTTGTCTAGCTTGATCTTCCAAGGCGGGTCCACATATGTTGGAAACTCCTAGACAGCCACATACTGCAGCGATCGATGTTGATCGGCGGTGGCTAGCACAATTAGGGAAGGAAAGAGCATCTCCAACAGTATTGCTAAATCAATTTTTTTTTTTAAATTTGTCAACTTTTCGAATGAATAGGAGCTTCAACTGTATACCTAAAAGGTTGCTAAATTTAAGAATTGTTAAACAAAATTGATAAATTAGTCAATTGAGCCATAAATTGCTAAAGGAATACTTATATTTTCCCTCTTTTTTTTCTCTACGTGTCAGTTTATAATTCGTTAAAAATATTAATTAACTTACACTTATTAGTTAACTTACACTTAACAATAACTGTTTGAGTCAAATTCTTATAACAATTGCTAAATCTCATAATTATTGCTAAATTTAACTATAGTTTTAGTTACACTGCTGGAGATGCTCTTAGGCAGTGGGTATCTAATCTCCCGTCTTTCTTCTTTCTTTGTACTATATATTTTTGATTTGAGCCTTTACATGATCATAACTCAAGGTTTTATTGTATTGACCGGTGGACGGGTACACCAATTTGGTCTTTCACCCCCAAGCTAATCACGCCTTTAAAACATCATAGAAATCGGAAATCCAAATACAATACACCCCCTCCTAATTTTTAATATTATGTTGCCCTTTGAGAATGTTGAACTAAACCAAACAAAAATTATGTTATTTTTTATTAGTTAAACAACTCAAATACTACAACGAATCTATTATGAGCCGAACTCACGACCTGCTACTTACAAGGTGACTTATGCCATTAAACCAAAGAGTAAGGTATATATTTCATTAACAAGAGCTAAACAATATTCTAAAATTTTTGTTGATTAAATATTAATTGTAAATAGTTGTATCAATCAAATTAATCAATATTGAAATAATAAAATAAAAACCAAGATAGCATACTATGATATTCCTGATAGTGCTGTGTTTAAGACAAAATTATGAATTTGATAAAATATTAGGTCTAATAAAAGAAAAACATGGTTGCTATGGTGCATTGGTATAATGGTATTTAGTTAGGTACATTGGTGATTTGGTGTGAACGTATAGATTTGTGCTAATTTCTTATCTATTTCATGCAGGTTACCGAGGTGGTCGTGACTACATTACTATGGGTAAGACAGTGTAAGACTACCTATTTCTATGATGGGTGAAATTGGCCGTTCATTTTTTTTTTTTAATATTATAATTACAATTACAGTATTTTGATTTCTTTTAATTTTCATATTATATGTAGATCGACGATGGGCACCACTCGTTGGCATGGGTAAGAACTATCTTCCATAAAATTACTAGTTTACAAGTTACAGGAAGATTATAATGCATGCCTATATATCACACCCATGATGAGTCGAAGCATATGATTTGAGCAATGCGTTAGACAAGTCGCGTTGTCATAAACCAATTATTTTTTCAACTATGCAGGTCTACTTTTCCTGGTTAAATTTATAGTTGGGTTTCCATTTGTTATTGCATTTTTGGTCTATATATGGAGGAGAAGGCATTTATCAATGTACATTACCATTGAAGATTTTCTGCACGAAGATAATAATTTTGGGCCAATACGGTACTCATATTCTGAGATTAAGAGAATGTCCAACGGTTTTAAAGACGAGTTAGGGAAAGGAGGCTATGGCTCTGTATTTAAAGGAAAATTACGTAGCGGTCGTTTTGGAGCAATCAAAATGTTGCATGAAAGCAAATCCAGTGGAGATGATTTCGTGAGTGAAGTGGCTACCATTGGCAGGATCCACCATGTTAATGTTGTGCAGCTTGTTGGTTATTGTGTCGAGGGATCAAAGCGTGCTTTAGTATATGAGTATATGCCCAAAGGGTCCCTTGATAAGTATATTTACTCCAAAGAAGAATGTCTCACACTGAGTTGCAAGAAAATGTTTCAGGTTTCTCTTGGAGTAGCTTATGGGATCGATTATCTACATCAAGGCTGTGATATGCAGATTTTGCATTTCGATATCAAACCCCATAATATTCTTCTTGATGAAAATTTTATACCTAAAGTTTCTGATTTTGGTCTGGCGAAGTTATATCCAACAGAAAATAGCATTGTATCTTTGACAGCAGCCAGGGGAACAATGGGATACATTGCTCCTGAGTTATTCTACAAAAATATTGGAGGTGTCTCATACAAAGCTGATGTCTATAGTTTTGGAATGTTGTTGATGGAAATGGCAAGTAGACGGAAAAATTTCAAAGAATTGGCAGAGCATGAAAGCCAAACCTACTTCCCTTCATGGGTCTATGATCAATACAATGAGGGAAATTATTTGAAGGCAAGTCATCACACGGAGGATGAAAATAACATGATTCAGAAGATGGTTATAACAGCATTGTGGTGCATACAGATGAAACCAAGTGATCGTCCTTCAATGAACAAAGTCATAGAGATGCTCGAAGGAGATGTTGAAAATCTACAACTGCCTCCCAGGCCTTTACTTTACCCACAACAGACGGATGTTACTGAGCAAATAGACAATAATTTGAACCCAACATGCTCGAATGTGGAGTTAACAATGACATTGTCAGCTCGATGATTATCAATGTTTAAATAAGGTAAACAAACCATCTTCTCAGATTTCTGCTATTGAAGGGTAGAGGAATTCGAGCAACCTTTTTCTTTTGCTCCCTTGTATCTATACCGCATTGTGGTCTCATGGTGATCTAACTCGATAACTTTAAACTTCACCACATGTTAAATGGATCATGTTCGGCACTTGTGGATCCTGTTAAATGGCCATTTACTTGATTTAGTCCAGCTTTGGCACAATCTTATTACTAATGCTGGACAACTAGTTTATATACTGATGCAAAATCGACATTGTTTGGTTGCTCCCTTAGTCGGTGAAAACCAGATAGGCAGGGATCAAATGTCAAATGCATAGCCAAACCAAAGAAGCGTAGGCTTCCAAACCAAATGACAAATGCCATAACGATGACAATTTCATTTCATGATAAACTTGCTCATCTGAGACTCTAACAACAGCAGAAAATGCATTTACGTAACAATCTACCAGGCTTCAAAGCTTCAATACATAAATTACATATTCTAATCTACATATAAGGAATCTCTGTGTGACAAGTTTAATGCAAAGTAAGGGGTCACTTTAAAGAAGGGTAATGAGAATGAAAAGAAGAACAGCAGCAATGAAGGAATACTTAACAGCAGCAACAAGTATAGCCAACGAGATGAACAAGAGCTGCCATAGAACCTGCACACTCGCCCATGTCAGCAGCCCGGTCAATCCAACGGCCAAGATGTTGTTAGGATCTGGGTCCAGCAGCAGATCGCCCCACCTGATGTTGCTGAATATAGACCGCTGATTCTTCCCCGACTCATCGCCGCCGCCGTTGGACCCAATCCCTTGTTCTTTCTCTTTCTCCTCTTGCTTCTCCTGGTTCAAACCATTGTTGTTGTTTGCGAGTGCTATGAATCTAATGGATCTTTTGGGGATTTGGGTTTTGAGGAGCGAAGACGAAGAAGATAAGGAATTGAGGTGGGTATGTTGTTGGGCGGGCGTAGATTGGAATGGGATTGGAGGGAGTGAGAGAGCAGCGAGCTGAAACATGTTCATCAAAACTTTCCAGGAAAACGAGAAGGGAAACGCTCTTGTTCTCTCTCATTCTATTTTTTATTATGGGCCTGAAAGCATTCGGACTTCCACTTGTGATGTTGGGCTTTTGAGCTTTTCCATTGATTTTTATTTTTTCTATTTTTTGTTGTTGTATATTTAGGCTTACCATTATCAAATTTGGAGTTATAATGACACTGAAAAGAAGTAGGCAGCTAGACTCCACATGCAATATCACAACTTTGTCCGTACAAAAGCTGAATATGATGATTAGCTGTGGGAGAATTGAAGGACACCCCTATTTCTTCTTTAGGCAAAGACAAATATGCAATACTCGTAAAAATCCATCTATCCGGCTTCGATGATCCACTTTTGCCCGACTCGTTCAAAAACGCTTCAATTATTCACAAACTAAAGATTGATCTTCCTCTTACTGTATATTTTCTTTTTGAGTACATTCACTACATTGCTTTCTATCTATATGTCTGTATCTATGGACAATATTTATGAAATTATATAAATGGTAGCAAAGTAAAGCACAAAAGATTGCTTTATTCAAAATCTACGGTAGGCCATTCGCAACGAATAATAAACTTGCAGAAGTCATGAGTTTCCAAACTCAAAATACATATGGAGTTTGAATGGTTTCTTGCATCAATCAACCCCAGGAACTAAGTTACAATATTGACTACAAGTTGTTCATAAACTTGTAAAGATGTCATAGGTTGAGTAATTACATCTACCTCTACCAGAATAAAATAAATTTACCTAGGCAATAACTCTCTTTACCAAAATGACAATAATTTCGTTGTCATATTTGTATAATGTAGGGATCACAAATAAGTACGTATGACGTACCTAAGAAAAGTTAACTAATTATTAGCTCATAAATCACTACAATTCAACTAGCTAGAAAGCAATCCGCCCTTGTGAAAAAATGAAATGAATATATCCGAGCGACCAATTTTAATAATACCAATATTGACGAAATCATCATTTTTGTAGTAATCATGAAGTTTTCATTTTTATAGATAAAACCTTGTGTCGCTAGCTAATGACATGATGTACTTTTTTCAAAGCTTGAGGACTGCCGCACCAAGTCTGTATTATTATAATTTTGGTTTAATTAGTTGTAAAATGAGTATATGATATACATCTTAGTATCATATACAATATATATATATATATACACACACATTTAAATAAGATACAATTGAAATCACACTCTAGAGAATCTAGTGATATCAAGATATCTTTAGACATATAGAACGTTTGTTCTATTGAAAATTAGATTTGGTGCACCTACACGTACAAATGAGGAAAACGCAGCACACACACTTGTTCAATGGTGATCCTGAGTTGAAGGAACTCGGGGGCTTACCCACATTACAAAACAAAAGCGGATTTGAAAAGTGAGCTAGGGGAAGATAAACAAACTCCTTACTGGTTGAACATTAATTTCATATACAAACTCCGAACTCGCATTCTTTTTTGTTACATATTTGGAAGCTGCATATTGCGCATCTTCTAGCTAGTGGGGTAAATGAGTCTGAGGGCATGTTTAGGGATCCGCCAGCAAAAGTAGGTGATCGATCGAAGAGAGGTAAAAGGTGGTAGATAAGGTAGTCGACAGATGGATAGATATATGCATGGTCGGGATGGAATCACTGATCATATCGATCAGTCAAAAAGGTAAACCACACGGATGCTACTGTTTCCGAATTCTAAATGCGTAATCCCTTTTCTCACACATAGCTGTCAGTAATTACTACTACGTTACCATCTTTTTCCCTCTCCTCTCATATGCACAGAGCCACAGACAGAGACAGTAAGAGTGAGAGTGAGAGACTGAGAGTGAGAAACTGAGAGACTGAGGGAGAGTGATGCGAGACTGACGAAAATTGCGGTAGACTCGGATCCTGTCTCCAATGGCTAAAGCTCTCATATTCTGCTGAGACAATTGAAATCTCTCTTTGCCCGACCCTTTTTTCTAACAGTACTCCAGTAAAGTACTAATAGTCTAATACTACTTATTATTAAAGTTACCTCCCTTTTAAAACACATACAGTCTCTCTCTCTGTCTCTCAGCTAACTCTATCTTCCTTCTCTCTCTCTCTCTCTCTCTCTCTCTCTCTCTCATCATATCTCTCTAGTAGCTATAGTAGTAGATCGAGTTGCAGAGATAATGGATGATTATCCAGACCTCCGGCAACTGATGGCCTCAAGAACACAGCAGTTCGTACAATTCCCAGACCCGTTTTCAGTACGACCTTTCAATAATTATAACCCCAATAGTAGTGTCGCTGTAGGTCAGGAGGTTAATACTCGTGGATTGTTTGAGTTTGGTTCTGCTGCTTCTGCTCCTCCTAGTTTTAGCACAATCATTAGTAACACTAGTGTTGCTGCTAATCTGAATGGTTCTACTGCTGGTTCATCAGTTGGTTCGTTGTATGGCGGGTTAGAGTTGATGAATCATCAGCATGGGTGGAGTATCAATGGGAATGATGGGTCAGCCGGCAATAACAGCAGATGGCCAAGGCAAGAAACTCTTACTCTTCTGGAGATTAGATCCAGTCTCGATTCCAAGTTCAAGGAGACTAATCAGAAAGGTCCCTTGTGGGATGAGGTTTCTAGGTATAATACTCTATTCCTTCCTACTTTTTCTTTCTGGGTTTAACTTGTTTGTGTTTAGTTTCTTCTTCTTTGTCATAATATTTGGCTCTTAGGGTTTTTCTTTGGCTTCTTCTTTTTTCTTCCTGATTTCTTAGACAGATGAGATATATGGCAGGCTTTTTGGATGAGTTATTAGTGTTTTCTTCATCTTATGAGTTTAGTGCTTGAAAGTGACATATCATTTGTTAACTGGGAAACCCAGGTATTCTTATTCTTTTCTTATATGGTTTTGGTATGCTAAACTAATAGTGACTGGTCCAAGACTTATATTGCTTAATGTGAAGGACCATCTTTCTAAATTAGGGCAGTCCATTATTGTACTTGTTTCTGTATATATAAAGGCCATAATGAAATCCGTAGAATGGTGTGTGTGTCTATATATATATATATATATATCATTATACGTAAAGGAGGAATGTTTTGATTTATTTAATCCAAAAGCATTTGACATGATCGAAATGCTTGAATTAGAAATGTTAACACAGTATAATGATATCGATCAGTATCTAATTGTGCCATTTAATAAAGGAATGCTAGTGGGCTCTTAAAGCTTAAATTAATAGTTCTACATGATGATCAGATCTTGTATATACTTGTTTATGTAGGATAATGAGTGAAGAACATGGATATCAGAGGAGTGGGAAGAAATGCAAGGAGAAGTTTGAGAATTTATACAAGTACTACAAGAAAACCAAAGAAGGCAAAGCTGGGAGACAAGATGGGAAGCACTACAGGTTCTTTCGTCAGCTTGAAGCGATCTACGGTGACCGAAGTACCAATCCGTTGTGCTCAACTTCAGATCAAACCAATTTAACTGGTACATTAAACCCTAGTCTTCTTTATAATCACACCACTGCTGCTATTAATAATCAAGAATATCAAGAAGTTAAGCTTGGTGCTGAGAGCCTTAGTTTCTCCAACAATTCAACTGACATGGAAACCTCCACCTCGGAGAACAATGGAGATGATCTTTCAAATTCAGCTAATGAGAACCAAAGGTGTTCAAGGGGTGTGAAGAAGACCTGGAAGGCACATGTGGAAGAGTTCGTGAATTCCCAAATGATGAAGGTGATGAAGGCTCAAGAAGGTTGGATGGAGAAGATGTTGAAGACTATTGAAGGTAGAGAAGAGGAGAGGTTTTCAAAAGAAGAAGAGTGGAGGAAGCGAGAGGAGGAGCGGTTTAAACAACAAGTAGATGAATTCTGGGCTAAAGAGAGAGCTTGGGTTGAAACTCGAGATGCTTCAATAATGGAGGCTGTAGGCAAAATTAGAGGTATGGGAACTAACAGTTACAACAACAAGGCCAAGGATGAGAACACGGGAGGACAGCAGCTGATGGGTGGAGGCCTAGTACCTTCAAGTTCTAATTATATGAATATGGAATCTAGCTCCCTTTACATTCCCACGAACGAAGCAGAAAATCTGTGGAACAGGTATGGTGGGAAGCTCAGCAAGTGATAAAGAACCAGTACAAGCTTGGTTCAGTAGTTCTGAAAAAGTTAAGTAACTGAGCTCTCTTTTGATTACATTATTTGAGTGTAGAAATATATTTGAATTCCTAAATATGGTAGATTTATGACAGTGTGTTGTTCTGGAAAGTGTTGGATCTGATGATGCAATTTTCTTTTCTTCTTTTTGTTGGTTTCATTTTGATACTCTAGCTTTTTCTATTTAATTCTTACCCATTCCGGCCAACACTCTCCGGGAGAGACAAACTTGAGAGATTGTTTCTGCTTACCAAGTTTTCAAGCTCTCCTTCAGACCAAAAAAAAAAAAACATGTTTTCAAGCTCTCCGGGAGTTGACAACGTGGTATAACATTACAGGTTGAACTGTTACTATTACGAGGGCAGTTAATACGTCTCCTAATGCAGTGTGCTCTGTCTTCGTTTCTGATGGTATCATTAGTGAATGGTTTAACGTCCTACGGTACTACATTTTAGAGTATTGAAACATCTTTTCTCTTTGTACAAGGGACTTAGGGCTAGTTTGGTATTGATGTTACTTAGTGAAACTGTTGTTGCTAATCTGCGAAAGTAATCAGTTATGAATTAAAATAGTTTTATGTTTGGTAAATATTAGTTGAGAGCTTCTATTCATGCCTCTAAAATCGGTACTTGAAACTCTCTTTTTTTCCAAATGTTTCTTGACTTTGTCAATTCACATCAAATTGTTAATAAAGACACATAAAAACTTTTCTTATTCCACAGACAATACCCATTTAAAAGTGTAAATTAAGATTTCATTCAACAACAAAAAAACAATCTATAGATTAAGATTTTATTTAGGTATGAAATCGATCACAATTTCATATGAATGCGAAATACGGGTACACAAAAATAAACTTGGATTCACATACAATGATATGATGTATCTCCAGAAAAAAAGAAGAAGAAAAGATGATGATAAAACTTTGGTTTAATAAAATGAAACTAGCTGTAAAGAAATGGCTAGATTGATTGTTATCTATAAGATTCAAGATCTATAATATGAATCAGTCAATTTGTTTAAAAAATCTTTGAAATTTTCTTTTTGATCAAATTGAATTCAGCTTCAAAAGGGGTTTGTTTTTATTTTATTTTATTGAAGAGAAATTTTAAATACACACCTCTAATATCTTAATACACACCTCTATTATTTTATGTTTCTATTAAGATTTTATAGGTAAGTTAAATGACCAAAACAAACATCTACTTAATTAAAAAAAAAAATACGCGCTAGAAGTATTCTTTTCAACATCTTCTACCCTAAAATCGTTGAAAGTACGTCTTCTCCTATAACCCCAACTCTTCTCCACAATTCATTTGGGTTGTCTTTTTTTTTTTTTATTTATTTTTTTTTTATTCTGTATCAACTTTAGTTTGATCTTGCATATCATATTCTTAAGTACTGCATCTTTATCATGACATGTTTTATCGAATAACTAGATATCTATGTTTAATAGCTAATGTACTTCTATACTTCTACTATCTTATGAATTTTAAAAACTTGTATTGATGATTTGGAGTTGGGATATAACAATAATCATTTGATTATAAATTGAACAATGATAATAAAAAAATTTTAACAAAAATTAGACGAAATAATATGTAAAAAGAGGTACCAAATAGTAAATATAGATTAATTATATTAAATAATGAAATATTTCATAAATTAAGGGTATTTTAGGCAGTTTGGGATGTGTATTAAGTATAATACTGAAATGAAAAACTTGATATGTGGTGTATTAAGTAAGGGGTGTGTATTTAAAATTTCTCTTTATTGAACAATGGGCATTTTAGAAAAAGTAAGGAGGTGTAAATACCATTTTAGCTTTTAATAAAAGTAAAATAGAGGTTAATTAGCAGGGAGGTCCAAGTGTCATTTTTGGAGGTATGAATAGAAGCTCTCATATTAGTTTTAAAAGTGCTGTCAAAACTCAAGACAAATTATATGAATTTCTAGTGTTTTTAATTATAGCAGCTTCTAATAAAAGCAGTCTCAATGTTGCTTCTAAAAGCTGCTCCCAGTGACCTGTAATTTTTTTTAAAAATTAATTTTTCTTAATTTACTAAACACTATTAAATCTAAAAGTTTAGATTGAAGCTAATTTTTTTTTTATTTTTTTACAAAAAAAAAGTGAAGCTATACCAAATGGGGTCTTAGATATTGGCTATTGGATTTTCATTGTTAATATAATTTATGTTTAAAGTAATGCACGTGCTAATCGAACTTATATTGATGTTAAAAAAATTCTAACTTCAAAATTGTAGTTTTTAAGTTAAAATGTTCATGTAGTGGACCTTATCTGTTAGTTTAGATCGATCTCGTAGTCTTGAGGGCGTTTTTGGCCTGGCCTGTACGGTAGTGAAATAAGCGTCCTCTTTTCTGAGTAAGCGGTGACTAGGCTCAGCAAATCTCAAAGGCCGAGAAGCCTAATAAAGAGTGTTGTTGTATTGTTCCAGCCACAACTCCCATATTCACACATCAGTGAACTGGACATTGTAAAGAGACCAAGAACGAATTTGTGGTGATGAGCTTGATGATAATAACAACGATTTGCTTGATAGTAACAACAACGATTTTCCTTTCATGAGAACGAACGAGGCATATAGATGGATGTGGTGTGGGAGCTAGATTCCTGAGAGTTTAGTGGAGAGACGAAGATTGCATGATTTTGGGTAGTGGGTAAGATAATTTGGATTGGCATTAGGTTTGTAGAGATGAAGCATGATCTCTTGTTTAAGGTATCTGGGTTATTGTAGGTCCCTTTGCAGCAGCAACATGTCAAGTTTGCTTTTATAATGGAGCTGGGCGGAGAGGGTTATCACTAAGGATCGATGATTTTGGAAGAGCTCTCTATTTGGGGATGAGGGACCTTGAATTAAATATTCAACCTCGGTCTTCTCCATGGAGTTAGACCCGTAAAAGGCTAGGGAGAATAGGGGCGGTGGCACAGGTTTAGGGCGGCTGCTGGTTTCATGCTGCTGTGACTTTTAAGTGTAATTTATGCTATGGTGAATCGTGCTCACAAAGATTTATTAGAGTTGGAAATTGAAGAAAGATTATAGAAGATATGGGTGAGATGCTTTTCCATGAGTTCGAGGATTCTTACTAGAATTGGTCGAATACCAATCACAGCAGCGTTCTGAGCAAAACGTCTCTTATTTGAGGATAAGATGATTGATGGGCTTTAGGTCATATTTTTCACCTAATGGGTTTTGAGAATGAGAGTGGCTCTAGTGGGCTTTAAGCTTGGCTTGGCTGGGCTTGCTTCTTATTTCTACACTAACCCATGTTGAGACTTAGGTTCCGTAAAGCTTGAATTTTGGCTCCCAACCCCAAAATTATATATGTACCTTGTCTTAACAACGGGTCTCGTAGGATCCATTACCTTCCACTCCACATCCCTTCGTATAAGCCTCAAACGTAGCTTGGGTCTACGTGAATCACATGGTAGTTGCAGGCATAATTAGCCATAAAGCACATGATATGAGCTTGAAGAATGAATTGAGTCTTGTAGCTGGAATTTTACGCCTCAATAGGTAGCATATTACCATTTACCACTAAGCTTAATTTCAAAAAAAAAAAAAAAAAAAAAAAAGAGGTGAGGAAAAGGAGAGAGATTTAGTTTGGTTGAGGGTATAATTGTATTTTTCATAAGATTCATTGGAATGGGGTAAGGAAAAAGATTTTCATTGCATTGGGTTTTAAAAACCCTGTTTTTGAGTATTTTCCCTAAAAAATATACCACGGCCCTAAACCTACGCCTCTCTCTCATCGAGTTTTCTAGGGTTTTTGTTGTTATGTGACGTCTCTTCCTTATGGCAGCGACTATGACAACCTCTGCTGCATCAATGATTGCTCGACTAATCTCCAAACTCTCTCTCAACAACTAAGAGGAACCTGTGGATTTCGAAAATCTTCGATCGGTGCCCGAACAAAGGATTTGTTGCGCTGCGCTTTTACCTCTTCAGAAAACTGAACACGTCCAGGACAATGCCTTTTGATTCCTTCAAGGGCGTCGTGCACTCTATGTGGCGAATTTCGTCTCTAGTAGAAGTCCAAGCTAAAGGCGATCGATACTTCTTCAACTTCTCCAATGAACGAGACATGATATGGGTTAAGAGAGGATGACCTTGGGGTTATCAAAGAGCGATGATCCTCCTCAACGACTATGATGGATTCTTAAACATCATGGCGGTACAGCTCGATTTTGTTTGGATCTAGCTTGATATCTAGAATCTTCTAAGAGCCCTAACCACATCAACAATTGCAAGTTGGTCGGAGAGACTACTGGACATGTGCTGCAAGTCGATAACCTAAGCAGCAATCCGGGTTTGGTTCGGGTTCGACTCACTCTTCCTCTGAATGAACCAGTAAGGTTGGATAGAAGGATTATGGTTTCACCCATTGAGGTTATTACTGTAAAGTTCAAATATGACAGGTTGCTTGGAAGGTGCTGAACCCACGCCATGATTAATCATGATAGCCTTCCATGCCCCTGAGCACATGAACCAGTAGCGGCCGAAAATCCGGTGATCACTGCAACTACCACGGTGACTACACCGATCATGGTGTTTAGAGGGAACATCTAGGCTTCGATCTCCATGCCTTTGCCTCACCTCTCTCCGACAACCAATGAGAACAGGCATGTCTCAACCCGGGAATTTCTGACTTATCCATCACCATCCAAGATCCGGTGCTGGTAAGCAGATGATATGGTGGAAGGCAAGCACCCTAGGAATGCACTAGCTTTGGTGCCTATAGCTCTCAACCCTAATGAGATAGGGTTTTCAGTGGGATTGGATGGTAACTTGGGTATTTCTCACACAAGGAAGTCCCCAAAGAAGCGTGGCTGACCACGAGGCAGCAGGAATAAGAAGAAGAAAGAAGGAGTAGCCTCTGACTCCATGGCATCCAGTTCGGTGGCGGGCGAGCTGCAGACGGCCTCGGAAGCAGAAGAAGTTTGGTTCTTATAGTTCTACTAGGAAAGATCCTTATCTAACCCTATATGTGTGCACTCTCTCTATATACGATGAAAGGTACACCATATGGTCTTAAGCCTGAATCGTTGAGAGTTTAAACTTCTCTAGAGTGAAGTAGGTTATTTGCTTTTTCAGTTATCATATCCAATTTTTTTATGTAGTTTTATGGTTGTTATTTCAATTCGTAGATGTATTTTGGACTAAGCATTTTACTTTGTGTTTGAGTGATTCTCGGATATTCATGCATTGACCTAATGGAGTAACTATAATTCCAAGTTTTTCTTTCTTTTTTTAAAAAAAAAAAAATTGTTTGTTACCTTATAAAAATCATTTGGAGATAGATGTTCTAGTGAGATATCTTTATTTTACTAGGGGGTAGTAAAATATTATTTTTTGGCCCTAACAAAACGTTTATTACCTTCTATAAATTCTTTTAAACATCTATTGGTGAAATTTTATTCTATTGCCCTCTAATAGATTTTTTTTTTTTGTACCCCAAGTGAGTTTATTACCCCTCAACAACATTACTAACCCTCAATAAAACTTCAAGCCAGGGTATGGCATGGTTCCGGCAAGGTTTGGTGAAATTCCGTTGACATTTTATAAAGTATGGCGAGATTCGGGCGAGATTTTGGTGACCAGTGAAATTCTGGCAATCGGTGACCGGAGTCCGGTTAGGTTCAGACCAAGTCTTATCTCTCTTTCATTTTCTCTGTTTATACATGTTTAAGGGTGAGAGTAAAATAATATTAAAATAATATAGTTTGTTAAGACTTTAGATAAGATTACTTTGAATGAGCAAGAGTATTTGTTGGAATGGGAAGTGAGGTGCAAAAATTTGTAGTAAATGGACATTATCTCTATTTATTTTGATTCTATCATCCTATACGGGCTGGTTCGAATCTAAGAGAAATTTGGGAAACCAGCACTCATCGCCGACTTAAAGTTCCTCACCAAGTATCCATGTTCACGACCAAATAATGACACCGAAATCACATACCAAATAATTAACTGAAATAAGATCGTTGTATGAACACGGCCACCTACTCACAACTAGCTATAGGTAAATGAAGATAGAACGAGTGGATTTGATTTGATGCAAGGATCTCCAGCTAAAACCACTAGTGATAAGTGCAAGACGAGCCCATATATAAGAGATGAAAGCCAACACTGAAACCTGCCAAACAAACCAAAATATATATGGATCGAATTCCATTGAGCAGGAGGTGTCGAGCTAAGTAAGTCGGAATCCTCATACACGTACGAGACATGCATGTCGGAAAACACATTCCCGCTAGATAATAGACTGAATAGTTTGGAGGATAACAAGTGTCTAGTTAATTTAATTAGTAGAATGTTCAACATCGTAAGGGAGTTGAATTAACTGTGAGTGTGCTTCCATTGATAATTGTCTGTGGAAAAAAAGAAAAAAAAAAAAAGTAGAACGTAGCCATTTGAGATTGAAGAAAATAGTGGCATAAACATAATAGTGCACTATTGAAGAAGGACATTGTACCTTAGAATAGAAACTCTCTCACAATTCAATAGTGGAGGTATCAGTGGCCATAAGCTACTCACTGACAACATCATTCCATTGCATGGATCTCGATCCTTTGTTTCATCGTTTTGTTGATTTTAACATATAGGTAACGTTTCAACAAAAAAAAAAAAAAAAAGAAAAAAAAAAAAGACCATATGGGTAACGTGCTGGGGTTCTGTAACAAATTAAGTTGCATACGCTACCCAAAGCCAGGCCTGGGGTGGGGGGAACACCAACGGTAAAAACTGTCTTGTTACTTTTCTGCATCATCAGCCCTCTAACTGAATGACGATGGTCGATTTCATTTCTTCCATCAATTTCCGATCCCATATAATACCACCAAAATAGCAAATAATACCATGGCAGTACGTGCAAACCGAAAAGGATACATGCAAATAAATAAACGAGCACTCTGATCTTAACTATTTAAAAAAAAAACATTATATATATATAATATACATATACAGTTAAACCTCTATAAATTAGTAAGGTCGGAACTGACACACACAAAGTGTCTTTTTCTTAAAAACTCTCCCTTTGTCGCGATTAAGGCAAATGACGCATGCGATGTTGCCTCATTACACATTGCCAAGTAACAAATTAAAACCACTGTGATAAAAATAAAGTCTTGGTCGAAGGGAAAAAGAGAACAATGCACCAATCACTTTTGAAAGTGATATGTATGTGATACTCTTCCTAAAGTATGCACCTCCCCCTGATTCTTAATTATATTAATCATGGAAGTTTCGATAACTTAGCATATCAATAGCATATCAATGCTCTTTAACATATATATCATCAAATGTGGCATTAGACAATGATTAACTACATCTTGCCGCATTGTCCTCAAACCTTATCTTTTTCAGTATGATGTTAAGGAGAAGGTTGTGTAAGAACTCAAAACATAATTTCGCGCTGAAATCAAATTTACATGCAACATGACCTTTATGCACTAAAACAGTCGTAACTTCTTCTAGAAAATAGATATATGGATGAACCGTAAAATGATTTGGAAACTAGACATCAGTAGCTTTCCAACCATAAATTACACATAATCTAGTTAGAGCAAGTCCACCCTCTGGGTCTTCGTTGGGAAGGCCTGGGTCATGGGTGAGATCTGGGTCGCCACGTGGCAGTGATTTTGGGTTGCAATTTCCACCCACGATTTCTGTTTCTGGGTCGCCACGTGGAAATGACTGTTTATTCAAATTTATAATAGGTATTTTGAGTATGAATAATGAATTTATATGTTAATAAATTATGAATAACGTATTGAAATTATACAAAAAGTAATAAATAAAATTATACAATTTTATTGTGTGGGATGAAAAAATTATAGGAGGGTGATATGTATGAGTGGTTTTAAATACACACCTCTAATTACTTGATACACATCCCTATCATTTGACAATTCAAATAAGATTTTATTTGTATGTTAAATGACTAAAATAGACATGTGTAATACATTAGGAATATATAAACAAATTAAAAACATAGAATTTATATTCGAAACTAATGATGTGATAATATAGAAAAAATTAAATTATTAAGAACGAAAAAACTTAAATTTGGAAACTTATAAAGTGAAGATATTTATTTTTAGAAATTAATAAAGTGAAAATACAGAGCCAAATAAAGTACTAAAATTGGAAACTTATTTTGGAAAAATGGAAGTATAGTTAATACAAATTTTGTCGAGGAAGTTTTGATGATTAATTTGTTTCTTTTTCATCCTAAGAAGTTCATGATTTTCAAGTTTAGAATGTGAAACGATCTAATTCTTATATGAACTTCTATTCATTATATATTCCATCATTTTCTTTTTTACCCAAACACACATGTTGAGGTATGTATTCTTCATCTTGTTATCAATTTCATGTTTAAAGATTTGAAAGGAACATTGAATATGTGTAAGGATTTCTCTAGGCCATACACAAATAGTATATATGAACATCTACACACGCGCGAAGCTAGCTTAGGGGTTGGTAGGGCTTGAGCCCAACCAAGGATTTTGGAGTTGGAAAAAAAAAAACTATGTGTGTGTGTGTGTATATATATATATATTTTATTTTGTGATATGTGC
>NC_020497.1:9014063-9014894 GCF_000184155.1 Fragaria vesca subsp. vesca
TTGGCAGGGCCCAGCTGTATTTCTTTTCCCTCACATGGGATTTGTCTTTTCCTACCTACATTCCAACAGCTCTATGCCTTTTCTCTTCCCTCACATTGATCGGTCATGCGGGGCCCAGGTTCCAAACTGATGTGGCGACGAAGGCCCGGGCCTTCCTTTTTCCTTGCCTGGGTCATGGGTTTGACCCAGGTCTTAACCCAATGATCATTTAGGTAGATTATTTTTCACGGGTGGACATGCAATTCTTGAAGTTGGATCATAAATTGAGGTGGCTGAATGCCTAGGTCAGGCTTTTGACCTAAGGGTGGACATGCTCTTAGTCTTGAGCTGTTCACAAAGCTCTTGTCGAAATTGGCTGATTAGAAAAATAGATTTTTTGATTTCACTTTTGATGTATCTTACTTAACGCATAGCTAGCGATGGTGTGGATAATATCTATTCTATCACGTTCTTTTATATGTAGGGTAAGTTTAAATCTTTCATACCTTTAAATATTGAAAGGATGTTTTTATGTCATTCCATCGTGTTGCGTGGGCGTACAACTAAACCTAGCTTACAACTTTTCACAATGTAATACATAGTACCTTTCAGGGATGTAAAAGAAAGCATAATCCTCTATCCCAAGAACCTATCTCTTCGTTAGTGAACTTTAATTCATGTTGGATCGCTTCTTTCCGTGAGGCTAATCTACTACGTTAACATTTATCAATGAAGTATGACTTGATAGTATAGACTTTATTCCACATCCTCATGTACACTAATACAATAAGTATTTGTAGAGATCTATATATATATATATATATATATATATATATATATATATATATATAT
>NC_020497.1:9019686-9020141 GCF_000184155.1 Fragaria vesca subsp. vesca
GATCAAATTTCTCCTTCCTTAGGCCACCATTTGGTGAGTTCTATATATGGATAAGTTGAGTTTGATTAGTACTACATTCCCCTAGAATTTGGTAGCTCGATTCGGTGTGTGTGAAGAGAATCGAAGATTTGAAGTTTTTAGGGTTTAAAATTGAGGATTTTTATATTTTGAGTCGATTGACCTGTTTAGGCTTAGAATTGAGCTTCGACTTCTTCTAGAAAGTTGTTCGAAATGTTGAGAGGAAGATTCTGTCAAATTTTGCTCGTGATTGGAGGTGGCCGAAAGGTTCTGCAGTTTTTTTTTTCTAAAACCCTAGCAACTTTAGCCGACGATATTTAAATACTATATTCATCGGCAATAGTATTTTTAATTTTTTTATTAAGGTTTAGCCGGCGAATTATGGCATGTTTCGTCGGCTATAGTTATTTTTTAAATTTTTTTATTAAGGTTTAGTC
>NC_020497.1:9020472-9081156 GCF_000184155.1 Fragaria vesca subsp. vesca
CTATAGTTATTTTTTTAATTATTTATTACACACTTTAGCCGACGAATATCTTAATTGTTTCGTCGGCTAAAGTCTTGGAAAAAAACCGACGACATGTTTTTCGTCGGCTAACTGTGGGACTATAGCCGACGAAAAAAAAAAAATTTCGTCGGCTAAAGTCATCACCGACGACCTTTTCCCGACGACACTATAGCCGACGAGCCTTTGTCGGCTAAGATCTTAGCCGACGAATTAAGATAACAGGCCGACGAAAATTTTTCGTCGGCTAAAGTGCTTGTCCTGGTAGTGGTTGCATAAAATGCACCTATCAAAACTCACTTTCTTCCTTGGGCGAGTAAGTATCAAGCCTAAGAGTCTCCATCTTCTTCTTTTGGGGAGTCATAATCTAGCTTGTGACACCATCTTGCAAGTTTTGTGGCGTCACCATTTCATCATCCATGATGACAGTGCCAACATCAATTCCTTTAGGTTGTGCCATGTGCTCTTAATAGGACATCATTTGCTTGCAAACATGTTTGCAACATGTATGTACATGTGATCTCGTTACTTTAGGTATTAAGTATTCAACGTACTTTGTGAGAGTTTTGTGGATCAAGATGAGCTTGGGGACAAACCACGAAATTTTTTGTCTTTCCACTTGAACATATATGTTTGTTCTTATCTTCCCTTAACGACAGAAAGACTGTCACATCAAAGTGTCAATTCAAAAATATAGTAGTAAAATCGCCTATCAAGGTTTCTAAATAACGGACTATAGTTAGAGATTCACATCCAAATATTTAATCATCTCAAAGGAATGCATTATGGCAGTGCAATTTGGCATGTAGAACCATGCATCTGGCCGAGCTCAAGGATTGCAAATCTGTTTCAATCTTGCCGAGTTCAAGGATTGCAAGTCTGTTTTAGTACTCCTCACAAACAGTCACTAATTGTAAATGAAAAATTCAATGATTGTGGATCGTAGACAAATTAGTATGCGCTTACCAATATCAAGACTATTATCGTAGTCGTTTTTTGTGAGACCAATTAGGTTATAAATATCAATTTTTAATGATATAAGATAGTCATCAGATCTTCGATGAAAACTCCTTTAAAGAATGGGTGGTGAGCCCGTAGAAGTTGCATGTATCATAAGCAACATAAGTAGTAACGCTCGTGTAACACATGACCAATGTGTGACACATTAACGAACACCATAAAACATGTAAGACGTCCGAAAGTTGGTTGTATCTATCCACATAATCCGATTTAGATTTGTTGTAAGAATGAATGTTCTATTTTGTGTCATTATCGTAGGAGGGTCTCGCTCCTAATTTTAGCTAAAGTACAGGCTCTACAAAATGAGCGATGAGCATTAGATGACCAATGAAATATCATGGGAAGGTTAGTGAGTCTCTAGTACTATAGAAAATGACCGTCAGGCCGCTGATGCGTTGGAGCCTCTTGGTGCTGAGGGGGCATCTGTCACATTAATAATCGTGCCATGAGGTAGCAAGAATCGAGCAGCATTGCGCTCTTGAATAATTGGTGATGATCAAATCGTTGTTGTCACAAAATATTTATAAGGCTTTAAATTTAAAAATAGTTGCCGGCTCCTTAGAATTGTATGGGTAGTTTCACTATCCGCAAGACACTCAATGTCTTCGCGAGACATGCATACTCAAGAAAGTAGATATATGAGTATGTGCACAAGACATATATAACTCAGAAAAATAGCTCAAGTACTTTAGAGTTTTTCGATGAGATTGAAAGTATGTTGCAATCCTAAGAGTGCAAAAGATGGCGTGAGCGTCAGGGCCTGCAATTGGGCTGTAGTCATACTTGTCTATACAAGGTGATGTTTTCTCATCTCATCTCTAGGATGAGTCTTCAATGTCTAAGAAAGGAGGACAATTGTTTAAATAGTGTGATTCATAATTCAATACTTCGGATTTACAATATGAAAACCAAAATAAATAAATTTTGGTAACTCTAATTCAGTATGATCAATCAGTCATATATGTGGAGAATCGGTAGTGCAGAGGCACACTTGATATACTGTATTGTAATTCTTTTATGTTGTGATGACTTAAACCCTTGACCATGCATTTTAGCTATTAACTACGTTGTAGTTCTCATTCAAATAATATGTGAGCACCGAAGTACCAATTGCAACCCTATTCCACCACACTAAGGCCCAGATTGGTATTGAGTTTTAGAGATTAAAATCACTTATAATCACCATTTTAGATAGATTTTCTGTTTGGTAAAATCTTAAAACGTGCTTATCTAGAACTTTTTAGTTTAAATAATCACGATTTTAGAAAGCATGTCGGGGGTTGCTTATTTAAAACTGAGTTTTTTAAAAATTGAATTTTTAAACCACAATACCAAACTAAGCCTAAGAAACTGAGAAAAGAAATCCGTGGCTGGAGAATGCCCGCAGATAGATCCTACAGCCAGCTGATTTCCCGGCTTAAGGCAAGGCGCCGCAGTTTACAATATTCGGCCAATAAATATCACCACCACGGTCTTCACGTACCTCTTTCTTGTTGTTGTTGTTGGGATCACGTACATCTTTATCATCCTATTTACTCATGATCATATCCTTCCACATAGTATGTCTAATATGTCTCAGTTCTATCAGGAAAATATCTAATTTCTGTAATAAAATGGAAAAACTAAAGAAAATTCAGAGCAGCTTTGATGAAGTAATAAATGGAGTTAGGTGTCACGACTCCTCTGTATATATAAATTATGGTGGCCTCATGAGCTAGCTTTGCAAGCATTTAACAAGCTTCACCCACCACCAACCCTGCCCTGCTTGAATGAAGTAGGAAACACTCTTTATTAATCTCACCTGTAATTTCATGCTTTACCCGTTTTATATACCCTCCCACTACCTCACTACTTCATCCATTCCATCTCCAATGGCTTCTCTGTCCTTTTCCCCTGCTTCACTTTCTTCTTACTACCACCTCTTCTTCACTCTCTTAGCTTTCCTAATCTCCGGCCTCATTATCCTGCTCACCCAGAAAACCAAATCCAAACAACCCCACCTCCCTCCCGGACCACCAGGATGGCCTATTGTCGGCAACCTCTTCCAAGTCGCTCGCTCCGGCAAGCCCTTCTTCGTCTACGTAGACGAGCTCAGACACAAATATGGTCCAATATTCACTCTCAAGATGGGCACCAGGACCATGATCATTCTCAGCGACGCCAAGCTAGTCCACGAAGCCCTCATCGAAAAGGGTGCGGTCTATGCCACCAGACCTAGAGAGAATCCCACTCGGACAATCTTCAGCTGCAACAAGTTCACCGTCAACGCTTCCATTTACGGCTCGGTGTGGCGGTCCTTGAGGCGGAACATGGTCCAGAACATGCTCAGCTCAACCAGGCTCAAAGAGTTCCGAAGCGTCCGAGATCATGCAATGGACAAACTCGTCGAGAGGATCAACATGGAGGCCAAGGCCAACGACGGCGTCGTTTCCGTGCTCAAAAACTCCCGCTTCGCAGTGTTCTGTATTCTCTTGGCAATGTGCTTCGGGATCGAAATGGACGAAGAGACGGTGGAGAAAATGGATCAGGTAATGAAGTCGGTTCTCATTGTGTTGGATCCCAGAATCGATGACTACCTTCCTGTTCTGAGTCCCTTCTTCTCCAAGCAAAGAAAGAGAGCTCTGGAAGTGAGAAAGGAGCAGGTGGATTACATAGTCCCCTTCATCGAACGGCGTCGTCGGGCGATCCAAAACCCAGGATCAGATCGAGAAGCCACATCGTTCTCGTACCTCGACACGCTCTTCGACTTGAAAGTAGAAGGACGCAAATCATCTCCTTCGAACGAGGAACTGGTCACACTTTGCTCGGAATTTATCAACGGTGGGACCGACACGACGGCGACGGCTCTGGAGTGGGGAATCGCACAGCTCATAGTGAACCCTCAAATACAAGAGAAGCTGTACGCGGAGGTTAAAGCGACGGTCGGTGACAGAAAGGTGGACGAAAAGGACGTGGAGAAAATGCCCTATTTGCAAGCAGTGGTGAAGGAGCTTTTACGAAAACACCCTCCGACCTATTTTTCACTAACCCATGCAGTGACCGAGCCAACTACATTGGCGGGTTACGACATTCCCACTAATGCAAATGTCGAGATCTACTTGCCCGGGATTTCGGAGGATCACAAATTGTGGTCTGATCCCGAGAAGTTTGATCCCGATCGGTTTATTTCTGGTCGGGAAGATGCGGACATCACGGGTGTGACCGGTGTTAGAATGATGCCGTTCGGGGTCGGGAGGAGGATTTGCCCTGGTTTGGCCATGGCCACGGTGCATGTTCATCTCATGTTGGCTAGAATGGTGCAAGAGTTTGAGTGGAGTGCGTACCCGGATGGAAGTAAGTTGGATTTTACAGGCAAGTTGGAATTTACGGTGGTGATGAAGAATACGCTTAGAGCTAAGATCAAGGCCAGGGTTTAGTTAGGTCAAAAATATAGCTAATCAAATTTAAATATCCTGTGGTAAATCGAATTTGTGATTTTGTGGATTGTTCTTTTCTTTTCAGTTTGTTCCTTGTTCATTCTGAAATATTCCCAGATTTGGTTTATTTGTTTTGTTATATAAGTGGGTTACTAAATTAGTACCTTTCATCTGACCTCGATCAGAATAGAGATCGATGGTGTACGAAACATGTCTCATTAAACATTGACAGTTTAAGTAACTAATTGGTAGTTTGGTAACTAATCAAATGCACATGTTAATATCTCGTTAACTTACACATTTCGTCTCAAATCAATATAGGAAAACCAGGCCGATCTTCATTATGAGAAAAACAAAGACCTGAAATTCGTTTTTCTTTTCATTTAATTATCTGGTTACCAATGTCATTTCACATGACCGAGTGAGAGGTATGTCTTTAGGAAATGTGTAGTTGTCGAACTTAAATGATCATGTGCGCGCCCTACTCCTACTTTCCGATGGATGTACTTGTAGTGTTTAAGGTGTGTCTCGTGGAGTCGCACTTAGCTGCATATATTGGTAGTACGTGTTCGCTTGCATGTGACGCTCGTGAATGTCACAATTATATGGACGTGACAGTTAGTACAAGTCTACCGTCTATAATGCTGACGTTTGGTTTATGTGATCAGGCTTGCCTTTGAGATCGATGCACCAAAAATAGAAAGTATAAAGGGTGAATTAGAACTCTTCACGAGATTAGTCCGAGCTGTGATTAAATGGCCACATATAAATAGGGATTAATTACAAAACATCATCTGAATTATGATGCTATTTTTATTTTTATACCTAACTATCAAAAACTTGCATTTTTATATTTTAAGTTTTATTCCGTTAGCATTTTGATACCTGACCACTAACACCGTTAAATTTTGAGGACATTTTCGTCATTTCAATAAATGTATCATTTTTTACATTTACTTTAACAAAATAATTTGTTTTGTGAGGTTATCAAATTCAAATAGAATAATTTGCTTTAGCAAAAATATTCAAAAAAAAAACTCCAAAATGAAATATTTATTTTTGCAACAATAGTGATAAAATTTAGTATAACTCTTGTATATTTTTGGAGTTACATGTTAAGCAAAAAAAAAATTTTAAATATATAATTAAAAACAAATTCTATCAAGAAAATATCAAATATCGATAGAAATTTTATCAAATTTTATATAAAAATTGTATATTTAACCAAAAAATATATTAAATATAAAATATCAGAAAGATATAAAAATTAATATAGATGTCTGTATGTGGTGACCTAACTAGGCACGCAGGCTAGTAGGTGCACCCGTCCCATATCGCACGAGGGAGACAAGTTGATGTGCTTATATGTGCAGAGCTAGCATCTTAAATTAAGACGCGTTTTAGGGTGAAACCTCAAGACCAAGACCGTGAGGGCCGGTGGGCCCAAAGCGCACAATATCTCAATGGTAGGGACTGGGCGCACTGTTATAAATGGTATCAGAGTCTGTCCTCGGCCAGAAGTGTGTCGATGAGGACGTCATGCCCCTAAAGGAGTAGATTGTAGTAGGTGCACCCGTCTCACATTGCTCGGGAGAGACAAGTTGCTGTGCTTATATGTGCAGAGCTAACATTTTAAATTGAGACGCGTTTTGGGGTGAAACATCAAGAACAAAACCATGAGGGCCTGTGGGCCCAAAACGGACAATATCTCAATGGTAGGGACTGGGCAGTTACACTGTAAAAAACAGAAAATTCGAGGAAATATCGAGGATATCGTGGATATTTTAGTCCATAATCACAATAACCCAATGATTTGGGTGAATAAATAGTGTTCTCGAGTTTGAAGAATAGCAATGAAAAATATTTAATTTTAATAACAATTTTAATGTATAATTTTTAATTTCAATTATAAAAGATATCATAAATTGACATAAATGCTTTTAAATATTATCAAAATTTAACGGTGTTAGTGGTCAGGATATCAAAATGTTAACGGAATGAAACTTAAGGTATGAAAATGCAAGTTTTTGATAGTTAGGTATGAGAATAAAAATAACATCGTAGTTCGGGTGATGTTTTGTAAGTAATCCTATAAACAGAGAAGAAAGACAGTCCTTGATCAGTTCAACACAGCAAAGCTCGTGGATATAATCTCAGTCTTATTCCAATGCGCGCATTTCTTGTTGAAATTACTCTAAAGATTTTCTTGTTCCTGAACCTGCAGATCATCATTGTGGGCTTGTGGCTAAGCTATACATGGAGCATACGCTTGACTTGGAGGCTCAAGCATTAATGGAGCTGTTGGTTCTGAACCTGGCACGTAGGTTTACTGTTTGCACTAGGAAGGTTACATTCCACGTTTCAATGGAGCTGTATAGATGATTTTGTGATGATTATTATGAAATTTTGTTAGTTAACAATAATTTCATCAAGCAAGGGAATATAGATGGAAAAAAAGTTCCTTCTATAGTCTCATTCTTCCTTTCATTTGCAAAATTATTACGAACTTTTTAACAATTTTTCGCTAACAATTTTTTGCATAACTTTCTTCAGGTACGTACCAAACATCAAAGCACAAAGTTCTTCAGAAATCTCATTTTCTTTCGCATAAGGATGACACAGAAGAATCACTTTCACTTTCGTAAACTCTTTCGCATATAATATTTGCACCAACTTATATATTTCTTTTACATAGCACTACACCTAATTTTTAATTATTTTCCAAACAAAACCAACTTTCATTAATTAACACAGTACATTATAGTGATCGATGTGGACTTGCGTAAGGAACTGAGGAAGGGAAGTAGGGAAAATGCGCTATATCAAGTAAAAAGGACAATGAGGCAGCTCAATGAGTGTAGTTGGGGTCATGTCAGTCAGGCTAATTCGATAAGGCAGTACGTACACATGCGTGCTGCGAAAACAAACTCTTGAGCTGAATCAGATCGATCAACCTCTGCTCGATCTGTTATAGTTGGGGCATTCATGGCTCATGGCTTGGTCCTTGTTTTACAGATGGCCAGTACTCCTACTATGTTTTTATTTTTTATTTTTTTATATTTTATTTATCAAAGTATTCCTAATATGTTTTATTATGGATTTTTCTTTTTCTTTTCAATTCATTATTTAGAAAGGTTTAATTTGATGGCCACTAGATACTCTATTGTATTATGGTTGAATACTGAAATGAAGGGAAAACTTTTAATGATGATCTTATATATAATAAGGATCAAGTTAAATTTATTTATTTACTTATTATTATTTTTTTTTTTAAGAATGATCAAGTTAAAGACTTTTGAATGAACAGTTTGATATATATATATTTTTTCAATTAATGAAGAAAAACTCTCTCTCCCTCTCTCTTGTGAGAGAGAAAAATGGAGGCTGCCTCCACGCGAAGGTCACGAAAGCTTAACCGGTGGTATTGGGTTTCTCCCCGTCATTACATTCTCCTTTCTTTTCTTCTTGCTTTTAAGAAAGGTGATTTTTTTGCAGGCTTTCGATGGGGGCGGCAGTTTGCTTTGCCAGGCCCTGAAGGCGGCAGTTTGGTAGCTTTGTAGATTTGGGGTTGGAGTCGGTTGCGATTGCCGACAGCAGTGATGGGGGCAGGTTCGTTGAGGAGGGTGGCTCGGTGGTCCTTCACGGGATGCAAGGCGGTGGGTTACAGCGCATCATGGTGTTAAACCCTTTTTAGAAGGGATCAATGGCTCAGAAGGTTCCACTGGCTTTGGATTCATGGGGTTAAGGTGGACGCTCTCAATATGTTTGCACCTAAATTTAGCAATCCATAGAGATTGCTATATTGGTTTTGTTAGTCTGAGATTAGAGGGAAATGGGTTTGGCCATTTGGTCGGGAGTGGTAGTTCGGCCGAATAGTGATGGCATTTCGGTCCTTCGGCCGAGAGTGGTAGTGTTCGGCAATTCGGTCGAGAGTGAGTGGATACACTCGATCATTTGGCCAGGAATACGAAAAATGAAGTTTTGTGGCCGAAATGAGGGAAATGACTAGAGAGAGACGTTGGACCATATGATTGGGATAAGGCGCCCAAAATTTAAAATAACCTAAGTCATATAATCCAAAGCCAAATATTCTAAAGTGTATTTCAGTCATTTGGCCAAAAAAAGAAGGTCTTTAAGGTCGCATGGCCAAAGCATGGCCGAAGCGAAGGTGTTCACTCAGCCATTCGGCCGAAAATATGTGGTTCGGCCATACAACCGAGATAGAGGTGTTGCTCAAATAAAGTATTGACTTCATGTCATTCGAATTAAACATCAATCCATTTAGACGATTCAAGTGGACCAACGTGCAAACAGGAGAAATCCAATAACTATGAGTACGTAGTAGGTCGAGTCCATACGACAGTCTTGCCAAGAGTTCGTTTAGGAAAGAAGTCTCTACACGGACAAACTTCAATCATATCAGAGATTTCAAGCGCGACGTATCTCAAACATTAGTCAGATCAAGACTTTATGTGTGATTCAACCTAAAAGGGAAATATTAAATCGCTCTGTGATTCCTTAACTTGTAAAGCGAGTAGCTAGGTCTTCTTGTCTGTATATATAGAGCGTTGTAACTCATTTGTAAAGGGTCATGCACCACACAAACAAATAAATATACAACTTTCACACAAACTTATCTCCCTCATCGTATAGGTACTTTATCTTTCCCTTCTACATCCAAACTCAATTTTGTTTCTTAGCTTTATTTTCAATTCAGTTCTTAATTTACATTCAAGCACTTTATTTTCCTGTTCTTTAATTTACTTGAACTTTACTTATCGTACCTAGGAGTAGTTGTAACGTAGAATTTCTCATTCATTGATCTCTTTCGGCCAGTCCGAATTGGGTCAATGTGATTCGTTGTTCACACACACATCACCACACAATATTTCAGTAACCGAGTCTGTTTCATCTTCGTGTTCACGATGATTTGCAAGTATTATCACCCAATAGATCTCTCTCATGTCACCAAAACATTTGAGTTCACCCAAGAAGTAAACATATTCGAGGATCCCGGTGAGATTAACGCCTAGCCGAAAATCCTTGCAACACAGGCATTAGAACTTAATGGCCGAGAGGGTTCCTTCCTCGGCCTACAATCCTTTAAAGAAATCAGATCCAGCGCGCAACATCAATCAAAACCTCGCTTAGACTTTCGGCTGCGAGTTGGCACATCCGCACAAGTTAGAAGGACATTTGTACCCACGTCCCTCGGCCGAGACGATTTTGGATCAAACACAATTTTTTGCCTTCATTCTAGGCTGGCCACTGGTTCTTTGGTCTAGAATTAATGGTGGTGGCGTTGGGTTGATCGTCGACGATGGTGCTCGGCTTTGGTTTGGAGACTCGGCGATTGCAGTGGGGAATTGGGGATATGTGGCGGTGTGCCTGGAGGTCGGCAGTGGCCATTTTGCCCGTCGGTAGGAGTCTGGTTGGGACGCCCACCCTTGTGGATGTCCTGATCAATTTTGGATGGGCCTGGGTCTTTGGGCTTGGATCTGACCAAAAAATGCCAAGTGCTTTAGCTAAGCCTTGCGCATGCGTTCTCATCCTTCCAACCTAGCACTCCCAGCGCTGAGCGCCTCTCTGCCTTACATGTGGACGCCTCTCTAACCTCCGATCTTATCTTGCAGGATCCTCACAAATCGCCTCAGCGGTCAATCCACTTTACAGATTGAAAACGAACAACTGATAATCCTCAAAAATTTCTTATCCAAATTTTCTTGTACTAACAATTCAAGAGGCGAGATGTGATGACGGTGCTCGAAAGTTTTGGACTGAGCGTGGCGGTTCTGGTCAAGGAATCGGAGGATCTCCAACTCAGCAAGCGATTGGGTAGCCGTAGGCTCCAAAACGTCGTCGTTCTAGGCACGATCCAATTCTTGATGGTGGACGCGAAGAGCGAGTTGAAAGAGTTGGGGAGTGTAGAACTACAGATCGGCGGCAAGCTTCTGTTTTCTTTATATCCGTTAGAGCGTGTGTGCACGCGCCGTTAACTCAGAGATAGTGAGTTAACATCGGGTATGCTGAAAACTCTCCGCAAAAGTAGCTTGTACTCTACCTATACAGTCCCAAACTCTTCATGTCCTCGTCTTCCTCTTCTCTTCGACTCTTCGTTCTTCATATCCATTATATTTGTTCTTTCTTTTATATCTCATCTTCCTACCAAGTTGTATCTCATCCAAATCGGTATGACAGATACTAGATAGTTTTTTCCTTTATTTCATCAGCAACATGAAGCTTTCATTACTCAAAAGTACAAGGTTTAAATCAATTTTTCATTTTTTCTTCAGATTGTTCATCCCTTACCAAACCCAACTGGGTCTTCAACCTTTCGTATCATCGTTTGAATGAATTCCCATAAAGGAAGCCGCCCAACAAGGGAAAAAAAAAGAAGCTATTTTTGTGTTTTGACAATTTTCACTCATAAATATCGGCCAGTTTTTAGGTTACGTGAGTATAATACTCTGACAATACATGAGAGGGATACAAGTAAATCAACTACAACCTCCTCCAGTCGTTCTCTATGTCTTTAGAACTGATCTAACAAAACTTCCCAAGATCAGCCACCTAATAGGGAAAGAAGAAACTGAACCATGAACATAAAAGAAAGAGACCGCAACTGAAAACCTCACTTTTGCACTATATACAGCAAGCACGAAGAGTCGGCAACAAGCTGATCCCAACTTTCTAATTGAGCTCAAATGGTATTTACTTGCAGATTAAGGACATGCCTGTTTTGATCGCTGCAAATTACTTGGATTCCGAAAAAACCATTGTATTTAAGGATTTGATGGGCTCTCTACATGCTTGTTTTCCATGTCCTTAGAATTCCGAATACTCTCATTTAAGGGCAAGACATTCTCCCTGGCATCTGCTCCATCACCCTCAGATGCTATGTGATCCTCTTGAATGGGGTCCATACTAGGGTTGGCATGCGTTCTTGATCCATGATTGTTCAAAGGATAGCGATAAGAATGGATGTCAAAGGATTCTGTACCATAATGAGATCGAATAGCTGAACTGAACAAGGGTTGCAAACGACGTTTTCTCTCAGGAAGCTCCCGCAATGATATTCTACATACAGGACATGTGGAATGCTGATGAAGCCATATGTCTATACAGGTCACATGGAAAGAGTGCCCACAATATGGGAGGATGCGCAATACATCATCGCCATGGTATTCTGCGAGGCAAACTGTACATCTGCCACATATCAAAAGAAATTTTCATTAGCAATAAACAGAAGGGTTGAATGATTGATAGACCAATGATCAACAATTTCAGAAGTGGCAGATATTCTGGGTGAAGTCACCACAATTACAACAACACAGTGCTTATTATTATTTTTTATTTTTTATATTAATGCAACAGGCTAAAAAGAACTACCAAAATGAAGCCCTGCTGTCTTTTCTTTATTTCAATACCACTCAAAACATGAACACCGTTTCACAAAGACAAAACACAAGACAGCAGTCATGAATCAGTCGCAACAAAATAGAAGCTTGCAGATCATAGGACATAGATATAAAAGGATTAGGGAAGCAAAATCCTCATAATATTGCTTTGTACATAATATGATAGTAAATATTTGACCCTCAGAATAGATATTAAAAGAACTGGAAAGGTCGACCCAAGAGGCAAATATGTCTTCAGGCTTGGTGTTGGACTTGAAGTACTATTATTTTGTCAGTTCACACTGTCAGGCATAAGCAAGGATTTGCATGGTCTACTTAAAACTATTATTAGATAACACCACTATAAGATGACGAGAGGTGTTTAAATTACAGGCCACCAGAGAACAAGAAATTGAGACCTCTCATCCCAATTAATGTTCAACACGTTAAGTTTTACATGTTGAAAGCTCACGGTCCATTCATTTCCAATTCCAAACTTGTTAAAACTGACAGGAGGGACCTCAAAGAGAATTTAGAAATGCTATCGTACCTCTCTAAATATGCCAATAACACCCTGAAGAAAATTAATAATTGGCTCAGGAGGACATGCTGCCCTGACTCGCAGTACATGTAATTAATATAAACAAAAGAGTATATTAACAAGCTGGAATATCAATCTACACCATATTGACTTTCAATTTGTATTTTATGATAAAAATATATTACCCTACTGTTTTTAATCAATTCATAAATATATTGAGGGTTTTATGAATTTATGACCAAATCTCATATAATGAAGGCAAATAAGAAAGTTGAGAGGGTGTATAGACTAACATTTGTGGTGAAATAATAACACTCCCAAAAACCATTATGTTGATTTCAGAAACAACAGCATACTAACAATATTCATTAACACCCCAAACCAAAATTTAGTTATATGGTGATGCATCTTTAACTATGTGAAATATTGTCTAACCAGCACTGGGTATGAAAAACATTTTATGAGATTATACAATCATACATTGTATACAACCATGAAAAATCATAGGCTAGACAAAATTGTTGTAGACATGTAGTACGATAGTGTAAACTCTCAAGTTTTATTTTAATATATGCCTCTTTTATAGCAATTCCGATGATACATCAACTCCATCCAATTATATAAAGTCTTTATGAATAGAAAAAATTGCTCACAAACAGAAATATCAAATTTAACACATGTACCCTTTCTAGTCGAGAACATGTCTGAATTTTTTTATGAGAAAAAAGGATACAAATCCACAATGAGTCAGAAAATGAGTCAACATCACCCAGCTTGAATCAACTTTGTTTAGCAACCGATGTTGCTTACAGCAGCTCTAACCAATGAAATTACAGAAATAGAAGGAAACAAGATCCTGATGTTACTCTCTCTAGGGAAAAACACAAATGACCAGAGAACATGAAAAGCCCAAAACTTTGGTCACCTTAGTAATAAAAAAAATTAATAATAATAACACCACACTTCACTCAAACTTGTGTCTGGCGCACGTGTACCAGTATATCTACATAAAAAGCTTGGTGGCAAAAACAACGCCTAGAGAATTATCTAATCAAAAGGCTACACTAACAAGGGTTGCTCTGGACAATTTCTACCAGTTTATCTGCACTAAGAGGTCGGAATGAAGGATAGAGGTATTACAGAATGTAAAATATCGGCAGAAGCCAATATGACAATAGATTAAAAATTTAAAAGTCATACGAATGGCTTCTCTTAAATTGACATCTCCATATACAACTCCATTCAGGTACCAAGGAAATAAATACCACCCATTGTTCCGATCCTAAGATTTGCTTACTTTGTAGCAAGAGGTTAGAAAGTTCAGTCTTTAACTTGCTGCTCAAACCTAGTAAATTAAGATCAAAAAGGTTATGGTAGATTAATATCCTGTAAGATGTAACTGCCTAAAGAAAAATTAAATTATCCCATCAAAGGGTGTGCTTTACTATGTTCATCTTTGATGCATAATTAAGGTGACATCTCAAATAGAAAATAGACCTTAGCATAATAAACAATAGAAAGTTAGAAACCAATATCAGACAAAGTGCTTGACATTTGCAACTTGGAGACCAAAAGTTCTACAAGCTGGACTTAGTGGGCTTTTACCTCCCAATATGGACAAGTAGAAAAGATGTAGTCATTCTAAATATCATAAGTAACAAAATCTCTGGTAATAAATGCCATCATCTTGCATTCACAAACTATGTGAAAGAGACAAGAAGTTTAAAGCCAGGAATAACAGTAAACAGATGAACAGTCTCCATATAATTACTTCCATAATCCCATAATAGAGTTAAGGTATACACATAAGATCTAGGTCTCCAATATAAATAAAAAATAAAAACACTTATGAGACCTAAAATCTTTCAAATAACACTACCATAAGTACCACAGATCTTGATTATGCAAGATCGATAAGAAGAAAAAGAAAAGTTATGTAATACTACGGAGTCATGTATTTCATAAAGGTTAAACCTATCAACTATCAACTATGTAATTTTTGAGCTAGACGCAACTGTGGAGAATCTATCAGGGAGAACTAACCAATTACCACTGCATCCCCAGGTCTTTTCAAACTTTAAAGTTTATACTCACTATTTATTTTGTTTATCTAATACACACTTCAAGAGTATATTATCTCCCTAACTGAATTCTGAAGTACCACAAGACTGCTCCTTGCTGTTGTTGAAAAAAAAAAAAATGCAAAAGCACCATATAATGTGCAATCATTTCAAAGGAACTATAGACAGCCATAAAGTGAGACATACTGAGCATCTTCCACGGCTGAAAAAAACGGATCATTGTACTTCTTTATCGGAAATTTGGCTACAGCTACAGGTTCAACGCCATGTAAACCGCGTTCTAGCTGTATAATGAATCACATGAAAATGCTTTATTCATTGTCAATGAAGTATCTTAAAATAACAATATTGCAATATTTGAGAAACACTAAAAACCAAAAGAATATCAAAAAGTAAAAACTTGGACAAGGCTTACTATAAGATCAAAAGACTAATAACATTATGCATGATGCTAAAAGCTAAGAGCCATAATTGTTATGACTTATCCAAAGAAAAAAAATAGACAAGTGTTAACAAGAAAAAGTTACTGAAACAGTAAGATCTAAGGGACAATTACTGGAAATAAAATGAAGAATAAGAAACATACAATACTGAGATCGGATCTGGAAGCTGTGGGGAAGGAGCGTCTGGAAACATTGAGGTGAATGCGAGCACAAACAAGCCTGGTGCAGACAAAGACGATGAACATGGTGCTCACCGCGAAACCAATCACAGTCATCACCAGGTTGATCCCTGAAGATATCATACTCTATCTGACCAAGTGGGGATAGTCCACTGGTCTTGTGGGAAATGGGTTTCGTGCTGCTGCTACTGTTGGTTTTGGGTTCGGGCCAATTGTCATGGACAAGGAAATGTTGTTGTCTTCAGGATGATTTGGATTGTATATGGGAGTGTCTGTCTGTGTGAGAGTGGGAGGGAAAAGAGCAACGAGGTGGAGCGTGTTCTACTGTCGGAGGGATTGAGAAGAAGGAAGCCATGGAGGGATTGAGCAGAGCCAGGGACTGAGGCAGCCCATGTATCCAAGTGAGTCAGAGAGAAGATGATGAGGATATTAGTGGGAAAGGGAATTGCTCAGATCCAAATCAAATTCGGGTGTTGAAATATCCGAGTTGAACTCAAGTGACAAACCAAATGGACATGGGACTCCAAGTCACACCAACACCACCTCACGAACACTCTTCAATCGAAGATTGTGTTCTCCTTTTCGATTAAATCTCGGCATATCAACTCTCCAATCAACTGTAGATATAGACTTTTTTTAACGGTAAAATGTTTATGATTTGAAGTCTATATTTGTTCATATTTTTAAAGTTTTAGTTTTATTTGAATTTGAATAGTCTTTAAAGTTATAATTAAAATAAAACTATAAAGATTGGACATATGTCAATTTCAAACCACAGAAATTAAACAAATAGGAAAATCCACATCTATCCTAATTTTAAGCAATTTTTTCCCATTAATAAAATAAGAATCTAAAATTTCCATCAACCCAAAGACTTTTTAGACAACTTTCCCATTAACAAAATTTTTAACTTTTTCTGTTTTTTAGACCATATTACCCTTCATATTATCTTCTCTTCTATTTCTCTCCTCCATACCTCTTCTTTCTCTCTCGTCTGTTCCATGCCTCTCTCTCTCTCTAGATACCCAGCAAAATGTAGAGAGAGAATTCTCCACCAATCAATCAACCATGGTGTCCTCCTCTCAAAACACCAATAAAAGCCCTCCATTCCCACCTCGCTGCAAAGCTCACCAACATCACAATTCCACCTTCCTCCTCCTCCTCATCTCCGCCTTAAGACTTCGACTTCAACGACGTCTTCGGCCCCCAACCGCCTCCAACCACGCCGCGCCGCTGCCGTTGCTTGTTATCGATCCACAACCGCTCCCACTCCTTCGTCGGCCCCTCCCTGCGCTTCACCCCCACCTCCTCCTCCTTCCTCCGCCCCTTCGCCGCCGAATCTGACTCCGATGAAGACGAAAACGACGCCGGTTTAGATCTGGCCTGTATGAAGCGGCTCGCTTGTGCTTGCTTTGCTCGGAGCTATTTTGGCCGGGGATGGCTGCCCTGGTAGATCTCAGAAGATGAAGCTCGTAGATCTTTTCGGAGATGAACCGGAGCTACTCAGTAGTGGTAGTGTGGTTCGGGATTCGGAGGTAATTCACTGTACCAGAGTAGAGATTTGATTTGGCTTATCGGATTAGAAATTCGGCGATCAATTCTGGAATTGAGTTTTGGATGAAACGATTGTATATAGCACTGTTTATGCTTTTTGTTGTTTCCTTATGTTTATAAAAGGATTTTGATGGTCAGGAGTATATATGGTTATTGTTGAAGCACTTGATCGAACTTGTGGACAAAATGTAGTAGCTATTGTTTAAAAGAACCTATTTGGATGTAGTATGCGAAGGAAAACTATGTAACTTTGTTATGATGATGATGGTGAGATTAAGTGATATTAGGTTCCAATCACTCGAGTCTCCTGCCTCAGTAGACCCTCCTACTGCCCCTAGTAGACCCCCCTACTGCCCCTAGTAGACTCCTGGACAGACCTCCTACTGTCCCCAGTAGAACCTCCTACTGCCCCTAGTAGGACCCCCCCCTAATGCCCCTAGTAGACTCCTGGACAGACCTCCTACTGTCCCCAGTAGACCCCCCTACTGCCCTAGTAGATCCCTGGACAGACCTCCTACTGCCCTCAATAGACCCTCCTACTGCCCCCAGTAGATCCCCTAGCTTTCATCGGAGCCAGTCAACGGTGGCCGGAGCCCGGTCAACCGTCGTCGGAGTCCGGTCAACAACCCCCGGAGCCCGGTCAACGTCATTGGTCATGAGAATCCGTCATAGAAACTTTATTTTATAATAGACTCTTATAATGGTCAATTGTAGTTTATTTAATTCATTAAGGGTATAATTATCTTTCTGTTCTTTAAGTTGGCTCTTGAGAATTTTAAAATCTTATTTTATTAGTGGGAATAAAATTCTTAAAATTAGGGCTAGTGGGCATTGTCCCTAAACAAATTTCAACTCTTTTTTTAATAAAAAGAAATAACTTTATAGATAAAGACTATCATCACAAGTGATTGAGTTAGTAAAAGTCTAGGTGTGAAATCTTCATAACAAGGTTCGAAACCCGCCAATGCTGGTTAGAGTCTCAGGTCCTAAATGTATTTGAGAAAACCATGTAATCTCGATACAAATAAAATAAAATAAAAACAAAAAACAAAACTTCATAGATAGAAGCTCAGACGAGCATAGTAACATGACAAGCTTGATAACAATCATATCGAAGCACATCTATATAACATATGTAATCTCTATATGCCAAGGTGTGCATATTTTGCTGGATCAAAACCTCCATATCCTTGTAGTTCAGAGTTTCTCAGGTTGCCCACAAAAAAATATTTTATTTCCATTTCAGAGCTTAAAGATGAGCCTACTTTACAGCTTTTACCCCTTGAGACCCCTAGGTTTCATTTAGCCTCCTGTTAGATTACATTGCACTTTGGACCTCCAAGCAAGGTTTGGGCACCTGATCAAAACCTAAGTTACGATCCCCAGTTGCATGATCGTAATCTGATCTCGTTGCTCTGTCTCTTTAGTCTTCACATTCATACAAGCAACAATCGCCTCCTCACATGCTTCGTCATAGCGCATCAGCGCTCTCATCATCTACGATCGGAGAGCAGTCACAATAGGGTGGAAAGTTTCACACCACATTAAGGGTTACGAGCTGATCAACCTTATTCGGGCTTGATCAACTCAGCGTCAAGCCAATCCGTCGTGCCCGAGCCTTCTCATCTAGAACTAATCTAAATGGGTTCTAGATCCGCTTCACTACCCATATGTCATCCATTATGGGTTGTTTGTTACACGGGTTGAGACTGGCTTACATAACAAAAGAAGACTTGTCCAACATTTGGCTAAGAATGGGACTCATTTAAATGAGGTTACAGAGTCCCCGTGTCCCCTTCTTACCTTCTTACGTACACACACCTCCCAATTTTCATGGGACTCTCTAACGTGCTCTTTCTTCTTTGTTCATCATCTCTCTTCATTCTTCTGCTCCAACACGCTCAACTGCTTAACCTTCATAATTTTTCTCCTCCTCCTTTCTCATTCTATCACTGTCTCTATCTCTCTCCAAATTCGTTAAAGATTGGCTGCTGCAGCTTCTGACTCCATCCCATATATAAATTATCCAGAAGTGAGATCCGAAGAACAGAGGGACACTCCAACAAATATAAATGAAAGAGAGGAAGCCCAATTCATATTAGATGGTAAGTTTTATTCCAAAATCTTGATTTAATTTCGTTCTTCCTTCTCCTCTCTATTTCTTTTCTTTTTCTTTTTCCTGGGCAATGCTACAAGTTTATTTTGGGATAAGAAGAATCATGGGTTGATCTAATTGGAGGGCCAGTTGATTTGATTTTGTAATCTTGTGAATTGCAAGATGTTTGCTTCATATTTTAGATTGGGATTTGGTGCATATATATCAGAGTTGAAAGAGAGGGAAAAAGAGATTTGAAACTTTTTTCTACAGACCTCTTGTGCATCCATAAAATGTTGAGATGTGGATGTTATGCTTTAATAATGCTATCTATTCAATCATCTGGGTTTCAAAATCTATGAAATGGTTTGGTTTTGGCTATTCTGCTGCTTGGTCCTATTAGCACCAAACGAGGGTCAGGCTTAGTTTAAGATTAAGTCATGTTAAAAGAGTCAGGTTTAGTTTAGAAATTAAGTCATGCTAAGACAATCCCATGAAACAACATCTCATTACAGTTTTGAGGTGTCCCCTCTATGGTCGAATTTAAAAGTGTGACATTCACGCATGCCAATTGCTAGTTGTTATCCGTCCTAAATGACAGTCACATCGATTTCAAGATTCACGCCATCGATACTAAATGGTGATGTATTGAGCGCACCTCATTTGCATGGCTGAATGTTCACCGGAAGACAACGTTGAAGTGTAGGTGTGAAACCGTAGAGTGTGGAGAACTAATCTCCACTTAGGACAAAGACCGAAAGCGATCACCATATTTGAGAACCATAGCGTAGCCAGCAACAAGGTTTTTGAGAGAGCAAGAGCCCCATTTATTTGGATGTTTCAGAAATACATGTTATGTGTGGGCTTGTAGGTAAAGACTGTTAACGTGAGTCAATCCATGTGATATTAGGAATATTTGGTAATATTCTTGTATAATTAGTTTCCTATTAGGATTCGATGTAATCTTGTATATATACTCCATTCTTGGAGAATGTTAATAAAAAATATCGCAACATTCATATCCTCTGATAATTTTTGACTAAGACAACACATATTAAGGGCATGTTGTAACTACTAAGCAAGCAAGCTAATGCAAGTGTGATACAAGGGAAGTTGATGGAAGCGAGAATGTGATTATTGTCAGCTAGTAGTTAGAGGAAGTGAACATCTCCTCCCTACCAAACATACCAACCATTACAGTAGACAAGAACCAATAGCGTTCAATTATAACCAAACCTATTCAGAAAGTCTCGATACATCCTTACAGTCAACCTTAAAAAAAAAACAACCCCTTCCAATATGATATACCAAAACTATAAGCATATACGTAGAGACACCTCCCTATTACGTTGAAAACAAGAAAACATCGATGTTAATACCAACACCATGACACACACCCATACAACCAAAGATACCAAACCTACCAAACCCCTAAACTCTCGTTCAAAGAGGATGAATGACTAAACCCAACAAAATGAAACTTAAAAAAAACAAAAATATAAATTTAAAAAAAATAAAACAAAAACCTGAAAACCAAAAAAGGAAAAAGAAAAAAAAAGACTTGGGCGAAACAAGAGCCCAAGTCCAGCGTACACCCAATTGGACCTTGATCACCTAGGGCCAAAGGTCATATTGGAGCATAACCTATATATCATTCCTCTCCTAACCCAAAACCTCTACTACATCACCGGTCTACTACCATTAGCCATCGCTTCACCACTAGCATCAAAACTCTTGATTCACATGGCTCCACTCGCATGACCCGTCGTATTGTCGAAGAGAAATCCTTAAGCCCTGTAACATAGCCAAAGCCAAAACAACTCTAGATCAACGTTGTCATTCATTCTGACAAAACCAACAATCCAATTTATAACTCATCGAGCACCACCGCGTCTCCAACTAGTGCAAGCTAACAATCAGCCCCATCGAGAATTCGACCTAAATGCAATTCCATCCCATCACACTACTACAATCTTCCCCAATGGGGACTGACCAATGCACCATCCCATAATCCTCGATGCAGTTGACACCTCATATCAAGAGAGGCTAAGAAACGGCCCTCTCCAATTCCATCCTTCAAGCTCAACCAAAGTCCACCTTGGAGGATCCTCAGCCTATACAGGATATCAAGTGCTTGAAGGATTTGTTCGAGTTTATTAGCTTCAAGCATGTACTTAGAGAAACAAACTTTGTTGTCAATTCCCTTGCAAATATAGGTCATAGAATTAGCAACCGTTGCATCTGGGAAGGTTGTATTCCTCCGGATGCCTCGCTTGCTCTTTCCCTTGATATTGTAAACTTTGGGTGCATTAGGGCACCTCGCATTAGGGCACCTCTCTCTTAGTTGTTTTCTTTTGTTATAAAATAAAAAATAAAAATAAAAAACCAAAGTCCACCATTTAGAGATCCCATCCAGCTACACCCATTTGACGTCGGCATGACCAGAGATCAGCACCATAGCGGCGACCTAGCAGCATGAGAGAGAAATCTAAAATTGAACTCCAAGCAATAGTACCTGATAAGTTTATAGAGCAAAAATCTGTGTTTTGTAAAGAACATGAGTCCTTTTTTAAGGTGTTAAACAATAAATGTGTGTGTGTTTTTTTTTATCTGAAAATTTTCATTCAACTGAAGTAAAGCAAATACATCAAATTAAGGAGTTTTTGTGGCCTCGTTGAATCTAGTAGAAACACCAAGAAGAGTACCACCCTCGTATAAAATCTCACAAGTATATATAGTTACTGCATATATGTGCTATGCTGCCTACGTATAATTGGTTGCAAGCTGCTATATATTGTATTGAGTTGACAGATAGAAATAAAAACTTATAAAGCATACAATACAATGTTCCCAATCCAAGCCACAACTGTATCATCAAAAATCCTTTATATATTTACACTGGGTTTCCAAGTAATGAAAAAATATGCGTTCTTTGTACCAAAGAACTAAATAAAATTGCATCCAACTACATACTTATTGGTTGAAGCAGAACTGTTTTCAGCTACAGCCACCCATTTGGCTTTTTCTTTGATCTCTATCTTTTCCCAACACAACGTGCATTGACCATTTGGATATTGTTCTTGCTAGCTGTTCATTTGGAGCCGCCAGACTTGGTTTTATCTTGTTCAACATCATCATCCACATCGATAGTTCTGACCTTGAATCGCTCCAGCCTCATTTCCGACCCGTCTCTTTTGAATTCACGCGGTGAGCCAATGCTCAGGCTTCTTTGCATGGTCCGAACCCTGGTGCTCTGATCCGATTTGACTTGAGATAAAACCAAATTCCATTTCTTTGGCATCTCGGCCAGAAACTTATCAGGACTCCCCGGAAATATTTTCTTGAACAGCTCGAGCCTTCGGAAGTAGAGCTCCCTGAAGAACTCTACCAAGGCCAGGAACCTTGGATCAACTGACTTACCAACGTTTGATCGGAATCTGTAGTAGTTTCCACCCACGTCGCTGTAGTTTCTTCGAAGCAGACCGCTTTCTAGTTGTGACATATCATTAATCTTGGTGCCCAGAATTGATGCGCCGGAGTTTGATGGCTGATCGGCTTCTGTAGCTTCTACTTCTGGATACCCTTCTGGCCTCTCCATGGATATTTATGATGATATGTAGCTAGTATATATAAATTCTTGATATTCAGGAGATGGAGAGAATCTGTGTAAGGATGAGACTGACGAGGTTGCCGGAGAATAGCAAATCTGATCAACAAAATTGAATTGTTCACGTTATGGTTTTAGAGGAGGGGACTTATCCAACCTCTATATATATAGGTGTTTGTAATCTGGAAACCCTAGCCTTCATGTTGACTGGTATGCCATGACTTTTTCATGACTAACAAGGTACGCGTAGCTAATTCGATCTGTTTCTAGATCATGATTATAGAGAGGAGGAAGCAAGGCACACACAATTGACTATCCAACTTTTAATTTGGTTCTTAATTTGAATGACATAAAATCAAATCACGGCCACAGATCATGATTCTATAATGAAGAACTCTGGGAAAAATCTTAATCGGGTGGCTAATATTTGGCTGTCATATGAATTTTGTTAATTAAGCTGTATATATGTACGTCATAATCAAGTGAAAGATAGGTAGATTGATAAAAGAATGCATGATCGATGTTTCTTGCAGAAGTGGGTCACTTTGAAGATTGGAACTTTTCTTAGAATTACAAAGCCATCCTGATCAGACTAGTCATTGGCATGGATTACTTTGGCCCTACGTATTGGTGTTGCTGATGATGAAGCTTCTAAGAACCTTGCTTTGCAGTCAGCTAGCTTTCATTCCAAATGAAGAACGTTCCTGCTGCCAGTTGCTTCTGATCAATCATATATAATTTGAGGCTTCTAAGAACCATGGAATTCATTTCTTACTGCCAGTTGCTCTTCGATCATCATATTATTATTTTAGCCTTTCGTGTCAAGTTTTATTTATTATATATATTTGGTTGCTGGGATATATCACATATGTATGAAGGAATGTATTTATGTAAATGTCAATACGTTTTCAAATTCAAATTGTAGCAGTTCTATTTTCAATACCTAATTTTGAGAGTAGCTAGGTCTAGGTGTGTCTTTCTAAGAAGCAAGTGAATATATTAAACGTCCGGCTGAGTTCAATACATGGCCGGGGGTGGTATAGGGCTAGAAGCCAAGAAGGATCAATTAGCAGCCCTCAATTTTCTTTTGAGGGGAATGAATATGCCTAGCTAGATATATTGACGATTGCATCGAGTTAGTGCCAGAATATCACATATATACACCAGAGCAAGAGGGCTAGCTCCTAAGGCATAACCTTGTCTTCGGCCTAATTAACTAGAAACAAATCCCTACCAATTAATAAAATCCATTCTAAGTTTCTAACACTAATTTCTCACTTACATCCTATATATGTTGCACGGAATTCCCGAAAACAGCCGTTTCGCGTTTCAGAAACCGTAACATTTCTGAAACGCTCGGAAACATGTTTCCACATAAGAAGATTTTCCGAAACGTGACCTTTTTTTTTATTCAACCCCCAGGGTGCGGGAAGGGTGCCTAGGCCCGCACCCTGGGTGCGGCGGGGGTGCCTGGGCGCGCACCCTGAGTTCTGAAGGCAACATTCATATATACAGAAAATGAAGTTGCTTGATCCGGGCACACACCAACACTACCGTACCCCTTCCCTAATCGTCTCCGATGCCTCACTATTGTCAACCATACGACTAACTCCCTAACCCTAAACCCAGTTATTCTCCTACACAAACCCATAGGCATAAGCACAATTATTGACCCATGCCTGCGTCCGGCGCGGCTCTGTTAACCGCTACTACCTCATCGATCATCCTCGTAAAAGTACGTTGTAATAGCATGAACAATGGCAATTGAATTGCAAACTCTAGAAGCAGGCGGCATAGCAAGAACCATGCACACTTGACCAGAATTAGCAAACCCTTTATGATTCATGCATGCTCATTTGAGTTCCATGTATATGAAATTGTTTTCAATTTCAGGTAAACTTTTGCCACATATTTGCCGCATAGATATTCCATAACAGCAGACAATGGCAATAATCATGCACTTATTTCTTGACTAATTATGTTTGAATGCCAGTTCATTCTCCTAATTCCTAATTATATATGTACGTATCTCACCTAAATTTGGATTATTTGACTAAGCCAAATTAGTACTTACATAATAATCAGCATATATATGTGCAACAAAAACACCACGTGGAACCATGTCAACTAAACTATATATAATTAAGCTTCCCCTTTCCCGTGATTCTTATAAATAATGCACCCTTCGCAAATCATCATAATCCAAGTTATTAGACTTGTATGAGAGCAACGCTTCTAGTTCAAATCAACCAATTTTGAAGTCGAGGAAACGTTTACGTTAATGGCATTGCAAAAAGAGAAGGCGTCGTCCCCATCCAAGCCACATTCATCACCACTCTCAATAATTTTGTTCATTCACAAAGCAATCCGTAATGAGCTTGATGTGATTCACCGATCAACAATGGGCTATGCCAACGGCCAAAGTGTAGAACTTCGGGCATTTTTTGAGCGGTGCAACTTCCTGAAATCGATTTATGAGAATTACTTAAATGTTAAAGATGAGGTACATGCAACTCTTAAAATGTTGTATTTTAAAGTGTATTATACATGAATTTGTACAAAAAGTTATGTTGTTGAGTTTGTCTGAATATTTAGCCACTGAAAATAGAACATTTGTTAATACTCGATCGAGTTGCCACTGAATTTTGGAAATGCAGGTGATATATACAGCTGTTGATGCACGGGTGAAAAATATAGCTGAAACCTACTTCCTTCAACACCAAAATCAAAAACTTGTTTTGGATCATCAGTATAAGCTGCTGATTTCTAGCACACAAAATGAGGTAAAATTTCCAAGCAAGGAGTTGGTGTGCTTTACAGGATCCCTACAAACAATGGTTAGCCAGTGTATGGCCAAAGAAGAGGAGCAGGTATATATTTCATCTCTTTTATTTCTTTCTCTGTATTCTATTGATGCTACTTACAAAAATGCAGGCTACGAGTTTGAGATGGAAAACGAAATGTGATTTGCAAATTGCAAGTAATTAAACACAAAAACAAACCTGAAGATTCAGTTTTGTCTAGACAATGACAACTTAGTAAATTCAAGGATTTCATCAAGCATAAAATAGAGGTGGTTGGTTTTCCACTTAAAACGTATAATATCTCTACGTAGAATTCAATATATTTCCCGTTGTCAATAATTAGTGGACTATACATTAAGGACGATGATGATGCTTTCGCTATATAAATTTAAAAGTCCCTCAACTGATTCTTTACAAGAAGTCTTTCTGTAAGTAGTCGAAATGGTCTTGGACAATTGTAATTGGTGTTTCTGGCTAGGGATTATTAGCAGGTAGAACCAAGTCATGTATTTCACTAATACAAATTGGCTCTTGTCATCTACAGACAAATACACATAAGCATGTCCCCTTGTGATTTAGAATGTGGAAATGTACGTCTTTTTTATTGAACTAGTTCCTGTCTCAGATACACCCATATGATTATTGATTATACTTCATATATGTAGAGTCACACGCTGACTATTTCCAAAGTGCATGCATGCTAATTTGGATTCTTTCATGTATTCAATTTGATGTTTTACATCAATATCCTAATAGATTTTCTGAGTATGATTTCCAGTTAATTGGATGCTCTAGCTTTTCCGTTGCTATGCAGCCTATGCTGGTTATATATATATAACTTATTTTCTGTTTTCTACTATTATATATCAGATCATACCTTTGCTCATTCAGAAATTCTCACCTGAAGAGCAAGCTTCACTACTGTGGAAGCTTTTGAGCGGCATCCCCACGAATATAGTGGTTAAACTCATTCCCTGGTTAGCGTCGTCCGTTTCATCTGATGAACGTCAGCAACTGTACAAGTGCTTAAGTACTGTAGTACCGGCGGAGAAGCTTCTCCAACAGGTTAGCCTTCTTGATCTTTCCAGTATTACATTTTCAGAATTGTTTTCTGCTGTTAGTACATGGAACTGATTACATCTGCTATCTCGTGATATTGAAGGTCATTTTCAGCTTGATGGAAGGGAAAGATAATTGTTCTGGGACCAAAGCCGGTCGAGACGATGATACAAATTATGCAGCCAAGCTCAATGGGGTGCATCCAATAGATGATATATTGCTTTGGCATAATGCTATTGAGGCAGAGTTGAATGAAACGCTTGCGGAGGCGAAGAGGATGCCTATTGCTGGAGCTGTTACAAATTATGATCTTCCGGCTTGCTATGACAGGCTGCAATTTATTGCTGAAATCTGCATGTTTCACAGGTTTCCTTAAAACATTAGCCTCTTTATATTATTTGATTAGTCGTCAATAATGTTAAGTAATGGGATAGTGTTGCTCAATTGTCTTAATTTCTGTGATGGACTACTTTTCCTCTTCTTCACTTGAAAATAACTGGTTCTTTCTTCCCTCTTTGTTGTAGTATTGCTGAGGAAACGATCCTATACCCTGCAGTGTATGGGGAAGTTCCAAGTTTCCACGAGCGCAGAAATGAAGCAAGTCTATCCAATGAGTTTAGGTGTTTGATCAAAAGTATAAAAAGCGCATCAACAAATCCATCCGCAGCTGCTGAATTTCAATCAAAGCTACGCTCTCGTGCTGATCAAATAATGGAAACTTCAAAGGCTCATTTCCATGATGAAGAAGTTAAGGTCAGCTAGCTCCCTAAATTGATAAAAAGTTTCTTGTGGGGATATTTGCTAGCTTCTTCAAAGTTATGTAGTATCTCATGAACCAGTACAATGAACAATACAGTATATGTGTTTCTCTGTGTGTGTGTGCGCGCGCGCGCTCTCTCCAAAAGCAATTGGTTACCGCTGGACTCTTGCACAGTATGAAGATCTTATGTATTTCTATACAGAATTTAATTAACATTCCAATTGCTCAGCGGTTGATAGTCGAAGTATATACTTGATCTCAACAACAACTAATGCTGCATGACTAGAACTTGTAGTACTATCACTACTATGTATCCCTTTTTTATTATGGATTCCTTGTCTTTCTAGGTACTTCCACTTCTTCGTAAGAACTTGACCATTGAAAGACAACAGGAACTTCTGCATCAAAGCCTGTGTGTAATGCCCTTGAAACTAATTGAGCGTGTCTTGCCATGGCTGGTAAAATCATTGACTGCAAACCAAGCACAGACTTATGTCAAGAACATGCAGTTGGCAGGTTCAATACCTTTCCCCTCTATAGATTGATATATTACTTCACTGACTTGATGATTACAATATTTAGTTTCTTACCAATTTGTTTGATACAGCTCCAGCGTCAGATATCGCTCTGGTGCAGCTCTTTTGTGGTTGGGCTACCAAGGCTAGTAATGACAGCTTATGTTCATCAAGTTCCTTGCATATCAACTGTATATCACCATCACATTCAGTTCGCGAAGAATGTAATAGCCGTTTTGACACTGGATTACCTGCACAACCAATAGATGTTGTTTTTAAAGTTCATAAGGCCATACGCCGTGACTTGGAAAATCTGGATACTGAATCTGAAATGCTCAGTAACTGTGATGAAATATTTCTTAAGCAGTTCATTGAATGTTTCTGTTTGTTATGGGGCTTATATAGAGCTCATAGTAATGCAGAGGATTACATATTGTATCCGGCAATGGAATCCAGAGCGGCACTTCAAAATGTTAGTAACTCCTACATACTTGATCATAAGCAAGAGGAACATGCATTCGAAAATATTTCAGGTGTTCTTCTTGAGCTTTCTCACCTTCACAGAGGTACAAGATCTGGTGCCCCCATAAATGAATGTGTGAGAAAGTACTATGAGCTGGCAAACAGGCTTCGAATTATGTTCGTGTCACTAAGAATGATGGTAGACGAGCACATGTACCGGGAAGAGCTTGAGCTGTGGCCATTATTTGGAGTATACTTCTCTGTGGAGGAGCAAAACAAAATGGTTGGTTTCATACTGGGGACTACAGGTGCTGAAGTGCTGCATTCTATGTTACCATGGGTCACTTCTGCACTTACTGAGGATGAACAGACAAAAATGATGGATACTTTCAAGGAAGTTACGAGAAACACAATGTTCGCGGAGTGGCTTAGTGAATGTTGGAAAGGAAGCTCACTGTCAACTCTACCGCCGAAACTGGAAACTAAAATTTTCGTAAAAGGTTTGTGCTAGAAACCCTGCTGCATACATTCTGATATTCTATGTCTATCTCATTATGTTGACAATAATTCTATATGTTTCGTCTATTTAAGGTACTGGATTTGAAGAAAGGCACCGCCAGATTGATCAAACTTTCAACTCTCATATGCGGAATAACTTGAAGCATCAAATGACTAGGTTAGTCTGATTGTTGCTACCTACTATTTATCATCTTGCACATGAAACCTAATGATTTGATAATTGATAACTGCCGACCTAATATAAAGTACTGATGTTCTATTTTAGTTACTGGATTGCGGCTCAAGAAATAACAGTGGATGTTTCAAATACTGCACACTTAGGGGCACAGTCACCAACTTTTCGAGATCACGAGAAAAAAGTATATGGCTGCCCGCATTACAAAAGAAACTGCAAACTACTAGCTGCTTGCTGTGGCAAACTGTTTACTTGTAGATTTTGCCATGACATTGTCAGCGACCACCCAATGGATTGGTAATAAATTTTCTGATAATGTAGCTTCTTTTCGAGTTGAGAAATTCTATAACTGATATTTCATTATCTTTCTCCAGGAAAGCAACATCTGAAATGATGTGTATGCGCTGTCTTATTATTCAGCCAGTCGGGCCTGTATGTTCGACAGCTTCTTGCAATGGATTTCCGATGGCAAAGTATTATTGTAATCTTTGCAACCTCTTTGATGATGACAGGTACACTAATTTTTTTTGATAATAAATTAGAATTCCTCTTAAATCTGCTGTTTGTGAACTCAAAAGGTACACTAAGTACTAGCTGAATTTTCTGCATCTGAAGTAGATATCCTCATAAATACAAGTAACATCAGTCTCATAATGTGTTTTTCAATTAACTGTAAACATAATAGTTCTCTGAGTTAACGACATTCTTTTCTCAGGAATGTCTACCATTGTCCATTTTGCAACTTATGCCGAGTAGGGAAGGGCCTTGGCATTGATTATTTTCACTGCATGTCATGCAATTGCTGCATGGGGATGGCTTTGGTGAACCACAAGTGCCGGGAGAAATGTCTAGAAACTAACTGCCCTGTCTGCACTGAGTTTTTATTTACATCAAGTTCAAGAATCAAATCTTTACCATGTGGCCATTATATGCATTTAGCTTGCTTCAAGGTTTCTATTTCTATCACATAAATTTCATATATATTTTACATTGTTTTCCTTTTGTGTTAGATGCATATTTATGAGAAGTGATTGAATTGAATCTCCCAACCTTTCTTGTGTTTCCGTAGACTTGCACCCAGAGCCACAGTCACTACACTTGTCCAGTTTGCAGCAAATCTTCGGGAGCTACAATGGTAATAAACGTAATAGGCTTATGTTTATATTTTAGATAATGAGGCCTGATATACTGCATTTACACACCAAAAATGGTACAATGTGGCTGATTACTTAATCTGAAGTACATTCTAGATTTCTGAACTTCATGAATGCTTCTTTCTCAATTGAGTATTGACTAATTTTTCAGATGACATCAACACAATCCTCACGACTGGTGGATGGTGATGTGACCATGGAAATATGTGGTTATGACCAGAAAACTGAAATGACTTCAAGCACTGATATTAATCCTGAAGGAAGATTCTTCATGCACGCTAGCTTCTGGGTAAGGCTAAACCTGTTTAGTGGATATCTATGGTTTCTCTCTTTTTCATCTTTCAATGTACTCAAAATTCTATTTCTTTCTTGTTTCCTTTTGCTGCAGATTAATATATTATGTCAGCTTCTCTTATGGTTTGGCGCCCACAAAGGAAGAGTAGTTGTACCAAGATTCCTGCAAAGATTAAAAAGGGGATTGGAGAATGGAGTTGCAGGACAGAAGGCCAAAGAGAGGTGTGTGCTGTGTTGTGTGGTGCTCTGCGGTCTGTTGTTGTTTTGTGTCTTGAGCACTCTTCTGATTTTGCTTTTGTTCAAAGCATTAGGAAGCAACAAGTACATTCAACTATTGTAGACTATGATTTTTCCCCAGATAAAATGATAAATAATTTATGAGTTGGGGTTTCAAATTGTCCTAGAATAAATTCCAGTAGTAAGCGAAGATGTAATTCAACATACTCTGGATTAGGCATTGGTTGTGGAGCTTTATTTGCTGCTGTTGTTTTGAATATTCAGAACCGACTCTTTTTTTTTTTCTTTTTTCTTTTTTTCCGATGAAAACTGACTTCTTTTTTTTAGAGAAATATTCAGAAATGACTTCCTTCATCATATATCGGCCATTAGAAACTCTTTGCTCAAACACAGTAATCAGAATTAATCTCGAAGACACAGTTCATTGTTATCAGGGCAACAGGCCAACTGCTCTACCCTCTTCCCTTCTTTTTATTCTTTTTTTTTTTTGTAATTAACCCTTCCCTTTGCAACACTACTTGTCTTGCCTTTCCTTGTCTTTGTTTAGGTCTAAACGTGATGCAAGAAAATGACAACGTTTGCTTCACGGTTTGCTTCATATAATGATTCATGTAAACTTCCTCTTCTAAAGAAGCGAGTATTATCATTCTTTGGAGCATAATCACATGGACCTTCCATTACTACTCATGACAAAATGAAAGAGTATATGTTTAAACCGGTCTAGTTTAACATTCTAAACCCAAGTCCTAAACCATTGTACACCATTCTCAAATTTCAACTAATCCTCTCAAACTGCAATAAAGAAACAACACTCGAACTTGACACAGGAATTTCTGGTTGGTTGAAAAGCATTGCTTTGATTTCTATGCATAGGCGGATAGTCATTTTGCAACAGTAGCTTGTGGGTAAGTTTCCCAACTGTTGAAGGGAAACTTGGAAGCCAAAAATTTTGGAGAAATTTACTGCCGCGGCCTCTTTACATGAAAAGAAAAGTGACCTGTCCTATGCTAGCTAGTGTATAGTAATTTATTTGCATTCACTTGAGCCACCATCCAAAAATACATGATAATAATCCTAACACAAGTAGTTCACTCGATTCTTGTCATTTCTTTCTCCAATCAATTTACATATCAACCTAGTCACAAAGCATCATTCAGACTCTAACCATAAATTGCCAGCATGAACAAGAATGATTTAAAGGAAAGAGATAATCTAGCCCTAAAAGGAATCCCTCAGAGGAAACTATTCTCTCTAACACGACTTTCTAACCTGCAAGACACTGAGACCAGCTTTTCAATAATCAACAAAAGACTTTAAACCTCACAACAGTAATAATTGAGAGGATGATACTTCCATACAGAAAGAAATACAAAAAGTCAGAGAAATTGCACCTCCTCATAAGTAAAGTACTATTACAACTGTAAAACATATCAGGCTCCATGCAGATACGATAGGTATGTCAAGGAAATCAAAAGCCAACAATGGAAATCCTGTTGGCTTTCAAATGAAAATATGCCCTCAAAATGATTTCCTCGGAAGTTTCTCCATGGAGAATTGGACGCATCCACGGAAAAACAAAAGGGTATATAAAAAAGATAATATTTGTTTAGTGTTTTTACACGTTTAGTATGTGATTGATGGTACGCATGTCACTTTGATGCAGTAGATAACATACGGACATGAAACATTTTTCAGCAAAGATGCCTTTATTGACAATGCAGACATTGAAACAACAAAATATGCTAATGAAATCTGTGATTTGATCAAAGTTGTTTCTGTTCCTTTTTGTTTTCTTCTTTCCTATTAATTTTGAAAATACTTGACCAATAAACTTAGTTGGTAATTTGGTATAACATTACCAAAAAGGAACAGAAACAACTTGTAAAGAACTTGATGTCTCTGGTTTGTTCTTATGCAGATTGTAAAGAATTTCAATATGGTCATATTCTAGTCTAAACAACCTAATTCCCTATTTGGTTATATGATATAATCATGCCCAACTGACATGGACTTGACAATAATTACAGAATGCTATTAGAAGGAATAGTTCATAGACAGCTAACCGTACAAAGTTGAAAACCAATCATCTCCTGACCGATAAAATACACAAGACTCTGTGTGGCCGAGTTGATCCACTGGTCAAGCACATTAGATGACTTTTGTAGTGTGGCTTGAATAGAGACAAAAGCGGCAAACCCTCCAATCTCAAGTCTCTTTGCATTCTGGACAAGGAATACGTCCAGAATGCAAAGAGACTTGAGATTGTACCATGGCAGTCATACGTCCTTGACCTGAAATTGACCAAAGATAAAACTACCACCGGATCAATTCAAAGAACAAAGATCAACGAACAACACTCCAACATGAAAACAATAATACAGGAATAGATAAAATACACTTAGAACACAATAAACTCCTTCCTTCTTGAAACGTAATGGTTCAGCGCACAACAGGAGAGTAAATTAGGTATAAATCATACTGCATCCTGCACAACAGAAATCTGATCAGACATGATACTAAAACTATAATACGAACAGTGAGTTACAATAAACACAACAGCTACATACTGATCGATAACAACAATTGGTGGAGGATAATTTTTCAGACTTTTTACTCGTTTTTTTTTTTTTTCCATCTTCAGCAAATGAGATTCTGAAAGGCAGCCGACAGGATGTCCATTGCAAATGAGATTCTGAAAGGCAGGTTTGCCAAATAATGTAGTAGATAACTCCACAAGAGCGGAGAACCTGCATAATCGGAAGGAAACAATGAGGCCTAGCTTAGACATTGGAAATTTGTGCTCAAGTTAGGATAAAAGCTGACACAAAGGAATCTAATACTACAATAGGCAGCCGACAGTCATTATATTAATTAAAAAAGAAAGAAAAAAACCCCTCACTGCACTGCCCCTCAAGTCTCATATACGGAACTTGAAACTTATACATTAGAGTTCGCGGGAATAGATATAAGTAGCATCATCCTGACTTGATCTCTCAGACCAAAAAACTGTAGGTGAGCAGAAAAGTATCAGAACTAAAGAGTATTAGCATATAAATAGTTCCTTTAAAAATAAAAAAAAATTGTTGAAATTTAATTGTCCCAAACGAATCCCTAAACCCTATGTGGCACCATGAAAGTGAAAGCTACATCTAATTGAATTAGGGACCTGCAGATAGAAAGATAACCTTATACTACAACTGCCTCCCAGTAAACAGATTAGAAGAGAAATGTCTCTTTTCTCGTCAATCGCCTTGCTTACCACGGAAATTGTTTCCAAATGTCTACCCTTCACATATGCACCTGCTTCCCAAGAAACAGTATCTCCCGAAAGTTCCGTCACCATCAGGGTCAATGGCTTAGCACCAAATATATACAAACATGCACCAGACTAATTGGCCTGTAATAAGAATAATTTCAAACTTCACCTGTGCAGCCCTTTAACCTCTTGTGATCACCTCACATAGATATTTGCCAAGTTGTTGAGAAACTTCAAAAGATATGGAACCACCTCTAAAGTAGTTTACATGTATTGTATACAAGAATTAGAATCAGAAGTGGATTGTTTTAACTGAAACAGAGATATTTTATTCATAAACTATGGAACTCAAATATAATGCAAAACTGACAAGCTTTAACAAGAGAACATATAAACCACACAACCAAACTGCTTTTGGAAACCTCAAAAACCAGTTCCAAAAAGAAATCTCAAATAGAATGCGAATGAACTACATTATGCACTAGCAATCATACAGGCCGGCCACTGCCCTCAATCTGCATGAAAGATATCAAATTGCAGCTGAAGATGCCTATAATATCCCTCCACATCCTCCTGTTTTCAAGAAGCCTCTTATCCACTACCAGGACAACAACCAACCACCAATACCCCACCGTACGCATAATTTGGGTCGGTCCACATTAGTTTCCACAACTTTTATTAAAAGCTTAGGGTACTAAATTTTTGAGCATTTAAACATTTAAGAAGGATTTGCTGGAATCTTCTAGTTTTCAAGTGTCTTCTAAATGCTTTATTTAAGAAGGAAGTTCTTCGTATTGGGTCATAAAGTTACTTTCTGTAAGCCATGTTCCCTCGATCATTGATAAATGCACCAATTGTACAACTAATAATATATAGAGAGAATAAAGTTTCCGCCCCAAGACAAGATTTTAAGGACATTAAGTAAATAAGTCGGTAAGTAATTTTGACAAACAAAAAGAAGCAAAATATTTAATGACATTATATTTGAATTTATGAAATTCCAGGGAATCCTCATCTATGTATTACTGAATTACTGATTAATTCTAAATAACTTCAAAATCCCACCCTGACTCTAAAATAACTTCTAGTTAGGTACAAAAAATTTCCGGCACCAGTTAATAGCCTTGTTTCATTGCACTCAAAAACTATTAAGGATGCACATAAAAGGAAACATACTGACTCGTTAAAAAGAAAACATTGCTTCACTCATAGCAGCCTTTGTATTAGTAAATGCATATATATTAGGAATTCATATGTTCTGCACTACATATGTTTTGCATTAGAATGTAAGAGATTTTTTTTTTTTGTTCGAAATCCCCTTTTCCCAGAAATATGAAGCTACCCTTGATCTAAGGCTCTGCTAAATACGATTCTTGTAAAAATTAAAGTTTCAAAGATAATAAATTTACTAAACAACGGGTCATACAGGATTATAACTGGTAATTCCACAACTGAGATTCCAAAAGCACACGATCAATGAATAACACCAATCAAAATTCAAGGTCTGCAATTCAATAACCACCTATAAATCACTGACAGTAAAAATTAATAAAACAAATCAACGAAAGCACAAAAAAAGGATGTGAAATCCACACACCCCAAATTATAATCCACACACTCACTTTCCATTTTCAGTAATCATTTTCATACGAAGACAAAATTTAAATCACTAAGGACAAAATTTAAGTTACTAAAAATAGAAAGTGGGTGTGTGGATTACAATTTGGTTGTGTGGATTTCACTTCCCCACAAAAAATTGAAATCGCTAACAAATAAGGACCAATACCCACAATTTTCGTTTTATGGACTTTGGATAAGCCAACAGTTTGCATCCTTATTTTGTTGATCGATCTCAATGGCCCCAACACCTTCCTCTTCATGTAGAGTGGGATTCATGTCGATCTAAAATTCCAAACCAAGCCTGAATCTAGAACCACATAAAAACCAAAATGTGCAACTAATCAAAAACAAAATTATTGAGGAATCTAGGCTAATTAATGAGAATAACAAAAAGTTAAGCACACCAAAATTAATTAGTGATAGCATGAAATTTAGAAAGAAATTAAGTCACAGTTAATGTACTGCAAGAACATTGGATACATAGTTGAGCATTAAGAATTTATGATCCATTAGAAATGCATAGGAGTTGCAGATTATGAATCTCTAATGCAAGACTGGTTTTTATTTAAAAGTATAATAAAGGTAAGCCTAGTGATAGCTTGGTTCCATATGGTACATCATCAATACGTCGAAAAACGCCAAATTGAGGACCGCGGCTAGATGGAATAGTGATATGATCTATATTGTGCCGGTGAAGATCAATAACCTGTTAGAATCAACAAAAATATTCAACTCATATGCAGTAACAGAAAATATCAAGAGAAATCTACCAGCTTTTTCCTTGTGTTATATAGGCCCCCTACATAAGATGGATATAGTTCTACAGATACAGGCCCGATAAATACTATATGAATAAGGTAAGATTAGTTAGCTTCCCATCACCTTCCTTCTCCTGCCTTTGACGAACCCAAATATAAGAATATTAAACTTCTGCATTACTGAGACCCCAAATCAGTCTCCATCATTCAGTCACAGAGCACAAAAAAGAAAAATGAACAAAAAAAAAAAATGAAGCATTCACGGAAGCAGCACAACTCACCCGATCTATCAAGAGACTTGAGTGAGGTATCTGAGGCTTAGCGAGGCTTCCAAGCTAGATGAAACCCTACCAAATAGGGTCAACAATAAATCATACCGAATAAAAAAAAAAAGTGTGATAATTACGAATAAGGTTTACTTACTTTTTGCCTAAAAATTAGCCCATCCGAGCCTCCCATCTCCCACACTTATGCAAAATCACTCTATATTTTGAGCTACCTCTAGGGAATTGGAAAAAAAACCCAGCTTTCTTGAGGCATGAATTGAAGAACTCAAGTTAGTATTCACTCGTTTAAAGTCTTCAATGTTAAAATTTATGTCAGCCTCTACTCCTGTGAACTTGATCACCACTCTATCATACATTCTGCAGAAAATAATTTGAAATAAGTAACTAATCATTGAAATTTCTACATGTTCTTAGCTCACATTTGCTTGGAGAAATTTTTTGTTTGTTTCCCCGTAAAAAGTAAGATCTGCATATGGCAAGCAAATAATACTCACCAAGCAGCTGCATGTGATGTGTCAAATCAACCTATAGGGTGCCCAAAAAAACGAAAAAAAAAAACCCCAACAGAAAGACCAACATGGGAATTTTATTGCAATGATAAAACAGGTGGTCCTTTTGTCAATTCAAATTTGAATTCAAAGTGTCATATTTGAATTCATAGAGGTACTGAAACTTCAAAGTGGCATATTTCAAGTCATAATTGGTGATATAGATATTACTCCCTCACCTTATAAAACAGGAAAACAATAAATGATGATAAGTCAATTGAGTATGGTAACACTTTAAAACACACCATTCAGACCATAAAGTTGAGCTACAAAGAAACGATAACATTGAAGGCAAAGTTAATCAAATCTAAGAGAAACCCATATCATACCAACTTACCAAGTTAAATATATATACATAAATAAATATCAATTTCATTATATAAGAAGGTTCTTACCTGTGGAGCTGAGAAAATTGAAAAACACATACTTAGTGTGTACTAAAACTAGGCCAATGTTGGCAGCATATTGAAAGCGGATAAAAGTGGCCCTTCTAATTCAAAACACTTCAAGAAAACAAAATGAAAATGTCAATTAGAAGAGCAGGATTACAAACATCCACCAAAGTCTCCAGCTTTATATTGAAAGAAGTTGATTAACTTTTTTTTTTTTTTACTTAACCAACACATGTACCGTCATAAATAAACTTTGTAACGTATCAATTCAAAAAAAATTGCTATTTAAAGGTTTAATAACATATTGTGATATCAATCTGAAATGTTAAAGAAGGGACTATGGTATTATATTCCCTAGTTCACACAGACCAATTTCTTCTGATGAGATCATGAAGCTTACCTGAAGAACTAACAAACCGAATATTACCAAAATCAGCCCAAACCCAAAGCCACACCATAGTTACCACCACATTTTACCAGAAATAACAACACCAAAAGAAAAAAGAATCAGAATTGCACCAAAATTCAAACCAATAGCACCCAAAACTCAATCTTACTTCTATTAAAAAACGAACACTCAATCTTACTCAGAGCTCAAATTCTGAAATTCTCCCAAATATATAAACCATGCAACAACAGAAGACGAACCTAGATGAGAATACCCAGATGACACTCTTGCTCCTCTGTAGAAGTTGATAGAAATATGAAAACACCAAAAGACTACAGGAAGCGATCTCACTTCTCTTTCCGAAAACTATAGCTCTCCAGAAAACCAAAGAGCCCAAGACAGAGAGAGAAGGCAAAGAAAAAGAGAGGAGAAAAGGAGACGAGGCCGACGAAATTTAAGCAATTGCTCCCTGTGAAGTGTGAATGAAAGAGGAATAGAGGGGGCGATGAGGACTACGAAAGGAATTTATATGTGTCACAACTATAATGATCAACTACGAAAGGAACCCAATTAATCATGTATAAGCAACTATAATGGTCAATAGATGGATTTGATTGTTGTCTCACAACAACTTGAAATCTAAACTGTATTATATCATTAAAGAAATGGTTCACCTAGCTAGTAATGAAAGGCTAACAATATAAAATGCACATATTAATATTTGAAAACACCCAGAAAACAACATGCAAAGATACAAAATAACCATCTAAGGATTTGTCAGTCGAATCTTAATAAACAAAACAGACAAAGAAGAATCAGAACGAAACAAAATACCCAGATTTGTCCTTCCTGTCTCTGCAATCAGCCGTCTCCTTCAATTTGCACAATACTTGCTCCTCAACCTGAGAAAGAACCCAACAAACTTAGATTTCTTTCATACTCTGCATGCATCGAAAGAACCAAGATCAAAAAAGAAAAAAAGAAGAAGAAAACCAAGATCAAAGGAAGAAAATTTCTTTCATACTCTGCATGATGTGAACAACAAAGATCAAAAAAGAAAAAAGAAGAAGAAAACCAAGATCAAAGGAAGAAAATTTATCTCAGAAGAAGTCGATTTCTAGCTTGCGTAATAAAACTAACGCTTACAATCGAGTGAAGCAGGAGAGCTTGAGATTGGGGTTGAAATCTGGAAAGTGATGGATGTGGCTGAATCTCGATCAACAGATTCGGTGGAGTTGAAAGAGAGAGAGAGAGAGAGAGAGAGAGAGAGAGAGAGAGAGAGCAAGAAAAGATATAGGAAGCGACGAAATGCAAGCCTGACACTGTTAAATATTGTTAGGCACTGTTCTGTATGAACAGTCCTACAACAAATAGATATATAGTAAAAGGTAAACTAGAAATGTGCCCGTGCTTTGCTGCGGGTTTTGGATCTTTAGACCAATAATGCTACATGAGTTCTTTAGCAGTTTCCTCAGTTGGTTCCTCCATTGTAAACTCTTGGTTTCTGGATGCAGTGACAGTGGAATTCTGGGTAGTTAGATAAGAAAACAAACTATGAATCGGCAAAAGAAATACAATCTGTAAGGTAATCAGATGAAATATAATAATGCAGAATATCGTTCTTATATATGTTAAAGATACAATATTGAATTCTCAGTAACAATCTTATATTCACATCACATATAAGACACTAATGTCATAGGTCAAGGTTTTTTAGAATTCATATCCATATAATGAAACTTGATATTCCTAGAGTAATTTCTGACCGACTTGAGTGCTCAAAAAATAGTTTCTCAAAATGAAAAGTACATTAGTAGCTTACTAAACAGAGAGCATAAAACAGAGTTCGCAATCAATTTCATGATATCACAATTAGGGAATCCAGGGTACTAATATTAAACATAAACATAGATATACACATATTGGTGATCAAAATTAGGGAATGCAGGGTACTAATATTAAAGCTTCCATATTTATTAACCAGATGTAGAAGCATCTATAGTAGCACATCATGAAGTTGTAAGCTAAAGAGGAAGTTACCTTACTGAACTTTTACTTGGCATTGGTTTGCAAAGCCGGTTGCTGCATGAGGTGATGTTCATTTTCTTTGCTAATGAAACATGCCCAGGAGTTGAACATGAAGGAAAGATATCCTAGAGAAGTTGTTGGATATTAGTGATGATGCGGCCTCCATAATCTATAAGTGCAACAAATCAGTGTATATAATAAATAACAAATAAACAAATGAAAATGCACAGTAGAAAAGGAGAGCTCAATCACCTAAATGAAAGTTCAAAATCCAGAGCTTTCATTTTGGATATATTTTTTGCTCTCGTTTAAGGCTTTAACAGCTGCTTGCTTACTGAGTGGACTTTCTTTTTGTTTATTCCTAAAAAACACATGCTCAAAAAAAGTGACAGATTGAGTTTATGGGTTGCAAGAGGTCAAAACTTTACTTAAAAATTCCTTCAAGAAGTCAATGAGAAATAACCAAGTGAAAGATAGGAAAAATAGATGTCATTTTAGCTTTCTATTATTCCATTTTCCCATATGCAGTTTACTCAAGAATTCATCATTTCATATTTCATAGTAGAATTTAATTTGAGATCAGCAGTTTAGAGTGTTGGTTGTGTTACCTGTAAAGAGTTTGCTGCATATCATGACCCAGGCTAATTAGCCGACTGACTGGCATTTTCTCATTTGATTAAAGCATGTGGAGCAAGCTGGGTAGAATATCTTTCTTCTAGCACATTGTAGCTCTAAAAAATATCAGTTGGTTCTGTAATGTAGAGCATGACATTCACGTTGTGAGTAAATGCTGAACGAGTGGTAAGTAAAACACAAATGTAGCTTTTCTATCTCACATACGGCTGGATCTTTAATTTGGAGATCATATTTTTGTCTACAGCCTCCAACACCACTTGAAAATCAAATGCCAATTTTGCCAATTCAAAATCACAAACAAAATTCAATTACAACAGAACATTAAGATAAAGAGAAATATACAGAATATAAATTCAATTGTATATGGATTCCCCAAATACACAAAACATTAGGACTAATAGAAAATAAAACGGTCATTCAGAATTGAACGTACTATTGAAACAAAGCAATTCAAGAGTAGACATTGTCACATGATTAGTATCCATGATCTACAAGTTGCTGATCTATAAATCAAATGCACATTCTCATTCTTCAGAAATATTCAACACAGAAACAAAAACCCAGAAACGTAAAAGAAACCAATTGATTGATAAAAAAATATATATAAAAAAAAACACAGTGATTGCTCACTTTCATAATACATGCAAAGTAATTCAAAATTACTGAAGTAATGACTAATGCAATTAAAAGTACCTTTCCGGAGTCGAAATACAAAGAATACTATCAGCTTCACTGCAAAACTTGATCAGAAGGATCAAAATGTTTCATCCTGCAAAAAGGAACTATTGATATTGTATCTAAAACAGAAATTGAAAGCAGATAAAATTAAAGGGTGCCTGAAACTCTTCAAACAGACAATATTTAAATTTGAACACAAAATCATTCAGCATATATCAAAAAACTAAAACTGAATGCATACTAATAAAACAATAATCATAAATGTGAACGGAAACAAATACATGGAGCCTAGCCTAACATGGGGTTTTTCTCTCTGTATTAGAATAATAGCAGACAAAGGATTTGTAGCAAAGAAACAAATGAAGTCACTAACCATATGGATCATTTATTTACTTCATCCCTCTCTGCAACTGTAGCTTTCAAAAGAAATAAACCCAGATTAATCTCAAAGCTCCAACATTCAAAACCAAATTCAGACACAATTCAACTCAAAATTGTAACTTGCGCAATTGAAAGAGGATGGAGGAACAATACCCATTCTTTTTTCTTCAGATCAATGTCGGAACCCGTACCCATTCTTGTTTCTTCCTTGTGGTCTTCAATTTTCATCTTTCAATTGTGGCTGACGTCAAGATTCTTTGGCCTTCAGTTGTGGAGATGGATGTGTGGTGGGTCGGAGGAGGGCTGGGTTCTGTGTCGATCTGATCTGAGGGCTGGGTTCTCGCAGCTTTGCTCTATACCTTATTTACTACTAGAAATTAGCCCTTGCTTTCCTGCGGGTTCCTTTTAGTAATATCAAATTATTGAAATACAAAAGAGATATTGCCACGTATTATTAAAATAGGAAAATACTCGTTACAGATGTTACATTTTAGTTTATTTTCATTCAACAAAAGGCACTGCAAAAATACTACAAAAGTTACATATTCCAAAAACCTTGAGCAGATATATTAAATTTTCTTTTATACACATTGCAAATAAAACTTCACCGAAAATCATATCTAGTCAGATGCATTCTTCATGGTAAGAAACAACTCCGTTTGGCACCTCATTTCAACGGCCATCACTGGAACTAACAAACAGTCGTATATCAGAATTTCAGAATGTGTGTGGGGTAAACGATTAATTCCTAAGTGGATAGCTTATTTGAAATGACAGCATGAGAACTACCTTACAGTTTACTGTGTTTACTACATTGGACCGAGTATGAAAATCCTGAAGATCAAAGTTCTAACATTCCCCCGAAGGGAACCAGATAAATTGAATACATGATATTGGAAGACATAATTTCTTTTTAATTAAACTTTCAATGAGAGTGGATTTCGTCGAGAAGTACCACTCCCTCTATATTGAACAATTCTTAGTAAAAGCTGAGTAGTTATTCTTGCGTTAATCTACAACCAAACATGCCTCAAAAAAAATTTGATTGCAGATTAATAGACAGGAGGGAAATTAAAATATCAAATTCACCACAAAAAAAAAAGGTGATTACTTACCATGGAGAGTCATGTCATGACTGATATGACTTTGCTTGATTCAAGCAAGCTCTCTGTCTCGAGCTTTCTCCTGTGCCGGTTCTTTGGATCAACTGCATCGGTCTATCACCAGAAATAGAAAAAGATCAAAGTATAGAAGAGACTCCCAATATATTGAGCCGGAAGAATGTCATAAAAATCTACATAGAAAATAATACATCATAACTGAGAAGTAATTAATTTTGTAACATCAGGCATACCTCAAAGTGAAGTAATTGATCAGATTTCAGATAGACACCAGCTGAAGAGCAGTATATGTACCTGCAAATCACTAGAATTGTTTAACAAGCTTAAAATTGGCCATCTTACATTGGTGGAAATAACATTTTAGCATCAAATAAAACATAGCCCCACCACTTTAGTATTTGAGCAAACCTAAGAACTACAAAGCAACAATTATTCACATTTCCAAAATTCATTTTTCCGGTTTATGGTTCATTTCTTTAGTTCCATTTTGAGTCACAATCACATCTATACCTATGGAGTTAACTGATCTTCTCTAAAATCCCAAATGTGTCAGCAAGCTTCAAGGACTGGCATTTCAATTACTCCTGTGCATGAGCGATGATAGCACATCCTGTAAATACATATCATCAGTTTGTAAATAAGAAAAAAAAATTTCACCGACTCTTCAGAGGAATCCTAACACCAGAAACATACTGCGAAAATAGACTACTTGAGTTTAAATCCTCAATTCACTAAAATCCAAACCAATTAAGATTAATCATGTTTTCTCATATATAAGCCAACAATTTTTAATTCTCGAGAAACAGTATTGTATCACGCAAATTGCACAATGATTTCAGCAATTCATAATTTCAGCATACCATCTAAGCAATTGAGCTGATACTTAATCCACCATCTCGAGTATCCAGCGAGCTCCAGTTACCTCCTCAATCTTATACTTTGCCACAGTATACAAATTTAATTTGGCTCGGGTAGCATTTTATGAGTAGAAAACTAACCTAATCTCTCTCTCTCTCTCTCTCTCTCTCTCTCTCTCTCTCTCTCTCTCTCTCTCTCTCTCTCTCTCAGTACACTCTAAACACTAAGAACATTGGAAAAAAAAAAAACTGCCTAGCATATAAATGTAGCCTGCTTTAGCCTTAGTTGGACCAATTTGATAATTAACAAAGAATAATAATTTTAAATTAAGGAATGTGTTGACCTCTTCTTCGACACACTGATAGTGCACAGAGATGCAAAATGTCTGATCTTCTACCATGGCAACTTCTATACCCTTTATTTCTTCTTCCGGTGCCTTCATGATCTGCAGCAAGTTATTTTTGCTAATAGATATATGATGAAACATGTGCAAATTCTTAAAACATGATAAATCATTAAATCCTCACAAAATCCAGCAGGAAATTCATTACCTCATTGTCGTGATCTCCTATGAACCTGCAAAATTAAGAGAGTAGTGGGAGTCATAGTTAGGTCAGTAGGATCAACTGACATCAATTTATTTCTGGATTTTGGGGGTAAAGCTGTGTAACCAAAAGTAAAACTTTAGACAACCAATAGAAACCCATGTTATACCAAGTAAAGAAACCCAATTTCCATTTTGTTGAACCGAAAATTGAGAGAGTAGTGGGAGTCATAGTTAGGTAAGTAGGATCAACTGACTTCAATTTATTTCTGGATTTTGGGGGTAAAACTGTGCAACCGATAGAAACCTATGTTATACCAAGTAAAGAAACCCAATTTCCATTTTATTGAACCGAAAGGGAAAAAAATTACCTACACAATTTCACGGTGAACAACCCTGACCCTCCTCCTCTGTCGCAGTCGAAATCCAACAAACAATCATGGTCTTACCCGGTTACTTGAAAACCTCAAACAAAATAAACCACCAAACTACCATTTTTACAATAACAATAACCCAATCTTTAGTTGGTCAATCAGTTATAAAGTATGCCAATTGTTATGTACATGCGGCATTTAGTGTATAAAGCCATAGGTAATACCCATCAACTAATGCATTATAACAATAAACAACTTCATTTAATGTCGTGAAGAAGAAGAATATGTCATAGGTGTTCTGGTATGATCGATAATACCTTTTATAACAAACAAAATTGAGATTGATCTTGTTCTGATGGTATGAACTATAAAATTCACTTATGAAAATCAAATTAAGTTATCATCTTGCTTCAAAGCACATATTGGTATGAAAATGTTTCTGATTACATTACTATAAAAGACACCAAAAATGCAAAGCAACGAAACAAAACAGTTTAAATTCAAGGAAAAGGATTTATAGCCTCATATATGGAACCCAATCAAACTTAATAACATGCCCCCAAACACAATCATAATGGCACCTGATGGAAAAAACATCAAGCCAATCTTTAAACCCTACCAAACACCAATTACATTATCAACTAGCTTCATTACGAAATACCTGAAAAGTTTCAATTACAATCGCTATTCAAATTTGGCGGTACAATCCATGGACAATTGAAACTCTGCACCACAACAAAACATTCGATCAGACCAAGAGAAAATAAAAAATAAAATATAAAAAATTAGCAACAAAATCAAAGAAACGAATGCATGGGCAAAAGGGATACTGAATATTTTCTTTTATCTCCAAATCTCATCATAGATGTCTAGCTCTTTCACCCTCTTTGTATTTCTACCGGCATAAATTCAACCAAAATCAATTTGCAGCTAAAATAAAAAAAGGGGAATTAAACACTACCCAATATAAAAACAAAGATAAAAGACCCATGCCAAGAATATCAACTATTAATAAATAAAATGGCCGGAATGAAGAAATTTCCCCAGATAAAAAAGAAACAAGAAGAACATAATGGAGAAGAAGGAGGAGGTCCGTAGAATGGACAAACCTAATACTTGTCGTTCCAGTTTCTGAGTTTCCAATGAAGCAGATCGAACTTAACAAAAATTGAACCATAAGAGAACCAAAGAAATGACAGTACAGTAATTGTGTCAATAAGATTGATATAAAAACATATACGAGATCAAATTAATTATATCATTATGGTAGCGAAGCAAGGGAGCCAGCATTTGATAAACACAGTTCAACTTGCAATTTTGGCATCCAAATTCTTACTAATCGAATCATCAAAATGTTAATTTCTCTTCAGCCTCGCCCAAATTTAAAACAGCTGAATCTTTGCGAAACCTGAAAAGGAATAATTTAAACGAAATTATGATATTCACTTGGATTTCAAATTAGACGTATCATGTCGGAATAGAACCAACTAAAGAACTATGACATAAGCCCAATGTTAAAACCATATTTCATATTCGATAACACAACTTTGTCAACTGATAAGATAATCATGAAAATAATCCACTTAAAAGGAATCAATTACCCGATTCAGAGCTTATGAAGAGAACAACAACTTGAGCAGCTTTCCTTCAGCCAGCAGCAATGAGATTTCCTCCCTGATCAGATCAGCCCATAATTGAAGGTATGTTGCGTACTTGAAACTGCACCAAGAACACAATCTATGGAGTGTATCATCTGGTGCACAAACACCTCACTGAAATTAAACTCCCCATGATGTTGCCTCGCTGGATCAGTTTCTGAGGAACCAAGCATCCCGTATGCACAGCCTTGAAACCTCTGGAAAATAACAGGTAAGCAAACTAATATTATCCTCCCAAGCTCCTGACTTATGTAGTAAAATACCAAGTAACCTAAGCTGAGTCCACAAAACAATTTGGGACACTAACTACTAATATTCTATTTAAATTTCAATATTTACAATGAAAGCAAACATCTTATCAAAGTTTCTGTAGGTTTTATCCCTTTACTGGTTTTCTAAGAACTACGAAACAAAAGATGAGCAAATTATACCACATTACCTCTGTATGAAGCCTCCCAACCCCCGTCAAAGCTTATGATCCCTGAAGGAAACGAAGACATGCAATCCATTAAAAACGAAAGATAAGAATCGGAATTAAACAAACCAAGGAAAAATCACATGCCCAACCTGTAAACCTCGTTTCTTGATGGATCACCCAATCAATGAAGCCAGAGATGAGAACAGACGACTCGTAGCAGGTCCCAAACCTATACCAGAATAAGAGAGGACAAGGAGTCCAGATTCTTCCAGAGGTGTGCCGAGCAAGAGAAAGGACAACCGATGAAGGAAGTGACGAAAGAGAGGGAAGAAGAGCTTGAGATCTGGCTGAATCTCTTGATGGAGATGATTCGGTGGTGTCCAGAGAGATCGAGAGAAAGAATTAAGAAACGGCGAGATGCAGGCCCAAGGCCAATGTTCCCTTAGGAACAGAAAGGCAGCGCGAGGCCGCATAATAATATAGTAAATTTCCAAAAAATCAACACTCTTAACTGGTCAGTACCTGGTGTTGCTTGTAAGACACTGGTTAAGACTGAAGAGTACATTAGATTCCCTCAGTTGTGCCATCTGATGTTGAGATCTGCTGCGTTGGGCATTCAGTACGTATCATAATAGAAGAGGATTAGCAGTGAATGTGTCATATAAATTAGTGTATGTAATAACATCCAAGAAAAGAAAAAAGTCAAACATGAAATAGTATTTTAGAAATACAAATCCTTTAAGTGATCAAGGACAGTTTGAAATAAACGTACATATCTTCTTCTTTTTTGAAGTGTTAACTCCATGCTTCCATGCATTATACCATACAGTAATTGCATTCATTCTTAGAGAACTGATTTGTAGACTAAAAATAAAAGACAATAATGAAAAAAAAAAATATCTGAAAAAGTAAAACTAAGTAGCAAATTAATTACGATTTCATAACCTCAAAATTAACAGCACACAGTAAACTAAATGTAAACTATTCTGGAAGCTTAAATGTAGTCATGTAGTCCAACAGAAAGTAAAGTAATGTAGTCATGTAAACTACTCAAAACACTGGAATTTAAGTGTGACGAATGTGAAAGAGATCTGATATACTATGGAATTCAACTCTTACGTTCAAGTATGGAGTAATAGATATATGAAACATAAGTAGACCACATAATATGTTTAGTCCACACCCAATCTGATGGTCAAACTAACAAATAGAATTGCACTCCCTATTATAACTGCAATCAGGAGGGAACATATAAAACAAAATATTCACTTCATTCTCATATCTTTTATTTTCAATGTATTAAACATTGCAAGGAATGAACCTGCCATAGAAATCTTATATAAAACACATAGCGTATAAGTCTCTAAATGTAAACGGTGTACTTTTGTTTGTTTTTTCAAAACACTGATATTCTTATAACTATAGTGATAGATTGAAAAGTGTTGGCAAGTAAGAATCATGATTGTAATATAAGTCATCACCACCAGTACAAATGGAAGCCAAAAATTAGATATTGTGCAGAGAAGTAAATGCCACATTCCCTATTTTTCCTCATTCCTTTGGTCTCTAACCTCTCAAACACTTGAACTTCCGCAAAAGTCTCTTTAGTAAAACCCCATTTTCACTTTTTCCATCTGCTTCAACATCTCTAACCTTCCAAACATTTAAACCTTTGCGGGAATTACTTATACTGGTCACGATGTAAAACTGCATACAGAAGAGCGAAATCCATTCCATATAATACACACAGGAAGGCTTTCGACAATTCATATGTGAATATAAGTTGCTAATATAAATTTTAGTTTTGTGTTACCTGTAACGTATCAAAGTCTGGGCAGATTCAGAGCTAGCTTTGTAGCTTCTTCCTCATTTGCTTGAAGCAGATGGGGCATGCTAGGTATAGAAGCATCCGCCACCAGCAATTTTGTTATCTGCAATACATCATTTGGTCCTGAAATATGAAAAAGGATATAATTAGTATTAAGATACATTGCGATGCAAATACATATATATTTATCAAGTTTTCTATTTTTTAAATGTTCTTCAAATAAAAGATCAGTTGTTTCCAGATAAGTGAAAAACTTCTACAAAAAGCAGTTGATGGCGAAAATAGAACTTCTAATAAGTTTTTGTGATGAGTAGTAAGTAATTAAGAGTGGTGTGTGTCTTTTATTATATATACATTCAATATATATAACTGGATTACGGACTAAATCAAAATAAAATGAATAGAAACCCTCGATTGATCAAAACAAAAGCACACTTTCACCAACTCTTAATCGAATTACCACCTTTTTAGGGTACAATCTGAAAAGGAAAAAAAAAGAAGATAAGCCCAGCATATTAGCAGTAATCATGGGACTGAAGATATGGTAACTGATATTTCAACCACCTAATATTATAAAGATTCTAGGAGACTTTAACATTACATTGAACACACTCAACCAAATTCAAAACCACATTTTGCGGTGAAAAAAAACAGTTGCAGATATCAAATATGACAGAATCATAACTATCAAAAACACTGAAGAACAGGGCAAAGAAAGTAAAGTACAACGTTTAGGTTTTTGATGGAAATAAAGCCTACCCTTCTAAACCCATATCAATATCGTCTTAAACTCAATGTTGGGATATTAACTTTCTCAATTTCAGTGCAAATCATTAATCCAAAAAGCATCAAACCAATTCTCAAATTCTGGATTTGGAGTTCCCTGATAAAGATTGGGAATACAGAGAGCAACATGCAATTGCAGATAATGATCAAAATCCCCTAAAAAAAATCTCCATCAGCAGAGCCAATCAAAATCCAAAATCAACCAAACAAAAAAAAAATCCCACAACCACCCAGATTTGGATGGATCGAAATTCAAAACCCAATCAATCGCACCTAATATTCAAGCATATCTGGTGCTTACCCTCCTAAAGAAATGTCTCGTTGCTTCCCTTTTCTTTCCTCGGTTGTTTCTACCATGTTATCGAATTCAAACTTTCAAGACCATATTAGCTGTATTCTTCCTAAATATGAGGCTTTTGTGAATATTTCCATTCATCCCAAACCCCAAATCCTACAGGAGAAAAAAAAATTAAAAAGACTATCACGGCTTAAATTGTTAATCCACTTTTCTCCAATCTGCCTTAATGGTAATGAACCCCTAAATTATCCACACTCAAACTTATTTCAGAACAAACAAGCAATATTTGATGAGATTAAACCACCTCAAAATCGAAACCCTGTTTAACCCAACACCAAATTGAAATCAAATTCAAACTAAATCCCATACTCCACAAAAAGAAAAACCAACTAAAGAAGGCACAAAGTTTACCTCCTTGTTCCCATTGTTTGCAACTGAAGTCGATTGACATTCAACACCATAAAAAAAATAAAACAAACAAAATCAGAACCAATTATATAAGTTTATACAATCAATCCCAGCGTCAGATGATCCCAAAAACCATGCAATTATTGTTATAGTTCAAGTCAGGAATGACCAATAATGCTACATAAGTTCTTTAACAGTTTCCTCAGTTGGTTCCCCCATTGTAAACTCTTGGTTTCTGGATGCAGTGACAGTCGAATTCTGGGTAGGTAGATAAGAAAACAAACTATGAATCGGCAAAAGAAATACAATTTGTAAGGTAATAAGATGAAATATAATAATGAAGAATATCATTCTTATATATGTTAAAGATATAATATTGAATTCTCATATATTCAGTCCACATATAAGACACTAATGTTATAGGTCAAGGATTTTTAGACTTCATATCCATATGACGAAACTTGATATTCCTAGACTAATTTCTGACCGACTTGATTGCTCAAAAAATAGTTTCTCAAAATGAAAAGTTCATTAGTAGCTTGCTAAACACAGCATAAAACAGAGTTCGCAATCAATTTCATGATATCACAATTAGGGAATCCAGGGTACAAATATTAAACATAAACATATATATACACATATTGGTGATCAAAATTAGGGAATGCAGGGTACTACCAGATGTAGAAGCATCTATAGTAGCACATCATGAAGTTGTAAGCTAAAAAGGAAGTTACCTTACTGGACTTTTACTTGGCATTGGTTTGCAAAGCCGGTTGCTACATGAGGCAATGTTCATTTTCTTTGCTAATGAAACATGCCCAGGAGTTGAACATGAAGGAAAGATATACGAGAGAAGTTGTTCGATATTAGTGATGATGCAGCCTCCATAATCTATAAGTGCAACAAATCAGTGTATATAATAAATAATAAATAAACAAATGAAAATGCACAGTAGAAAAGGAGAGCTCAATCACCTGAATGAAAGTTCAATATCCAAAGCTTTCATTTTGGATATATATTTTGCTCTCATTTAAGGCTTTAACAGTTGCTTACTGAGTGGACTTTCTTTTTGTTTATTCCTGAAACAGACATGCTCAAAAATAGTGACAGATTGAGTTTATCGGTAGCAAGAGGTCAAAACTTTACTTAAAAATTCCTTCAAGAAGTCAATGAGAAATAACCAAGTGAAAGATAGGAAAAATAGATGTCATTTTAGCTTTCTATTATTCCATTTTCCCATATGCAGTTTACTCAAGAATTCATCATTTCATATTTCATAGTAGATTTGAAGTTAAGATCAGGAGTGTTGGTTGTGTTACCTGTAAAGAGCTTGCTGCATATCATGACCCGGGCTGATTAGGCGACTGACTCGCTTTTTCTCATTTGCTTAAAGCACGTGGAGCAAGCTGGGTAGAATATCTTTCTTCTAGCACATTGTAGCTCTACAAAATATCAGTTGGTTCTGTAATGTAGAGCATGACATTGACGTTGTGAGTAAATGTTGAACTGAGTGGTAAGTAAAACAAAAATGTAGCTTTTCTATCTCACATACGGCTGGATCTTTAATTTGGAGATCATATTTTTGTCTACAGCCTCCAACACCACTTGAAAATCAAATGCCAATTTTGCCAATTCAAAATCACAAACAAAATTCAATTACAACAGAGCATTAAGACAAAGAGAAATACCTAGAATATAAATTCAATTGTATATGGATTCCCCAAATACACAGAACATTAGGATTAACAGAAAATAAAACGGTCATTCAGAATTGAACATAGTATTGAAACAAAGCAATTCAAAAGTAGACATTGTCACATGATTAGTATCCATGATCTATAAGTTGCTGATCTATAAATCAAATGCTCAATCTCATTCTTCAGCAATATTCAACACAGAAAGAAAAACCCCAGCAACGTAAAAGAAACCAATTGATTGATAAAAAAAAAAAACACAATGATTGCTCACTCTCTATGTGGTAGTTTTACTGTAATACATTAGTGTTCTTTTAGTGCAATTAGTTCTTGAATAACATAGTAAACTCTGATATCTGAAACTTACATTAGTGCGGTAAATTATTTGTAGTTTATAAGTATGTAATCTATTTTTGACAATTTCTTTTCCTTTTTTGTTTAAGCTCCTGAGGTCAGTAAATGCCTTTATGTTTGAACTTTGTTTTATTGTAATAGAGATAGATATAAACATAATTATTATCAAAATATATTTTTTCTTTGGCTGTCACATACAACTTAAGCTTTTCAAAATGATATCTTATGAATAAGAAGCCTAACCTCCCAATTCCCTACACAAAAGGGTGCTCCTAGTCTGTCTGAAATTTCCACGGTCATAAAGTGTGCACTTATTAAAGACCATGTTCCAGCATTAGATGAATAGGAGTACCATGCCACACAGAGCTTACCAAAGTAGCATCCCATCACCTTTCCAACTCCAATGCCATACTAAATGTATCTCGTGCCATTTTCTTCTGCAACAGATTCACAGTTACACTTGATTCATAACCTGAATTAAAAGAAAATGATCTTTACTACGAACTGATTTCTACTTAGCATAAAGGCTTCTTCTACTACCTACTGATTTCTTCAAATTAAGTATCTGGAAATTTGCACACTACATAAGTACCTGATTGAGGTTCAAGTAAACTTTCTTAGGAGTGATCTAGCCAGCAGAATTCTGAAGCCTAACCTCCCAATTCCCTACATAGCACTTCCTTCCAATCCTTCTGCAATTGAGATGGCCATAAAGTGCTGATGTAAGGATGGGTATAGTTGGTAGGAACTCAAGTTTCAACAAAAGAGGAAGGAGAATATCATAACCAAAATGGAAGATTGTTGACCCTCCTTTTGTACCATCATGCCTTCTAATTCAACTTGTCATGAACATCTCTTTGAGAGGTCCTGTTTGGGACCAGATCTGGTCACCAATATATCTGTCAAGAAATCATATCGGATGCATCATGCTCATTTCCAGATGTACTTCTGATATCAAAATCACGATAGACGTTTAAGTCAAAAAAAATTCAATCAATTTCATATCCAATTAATCTAAAATAAGTAAAACAGTGAAAAATTATAAAGTATAATTAGCCAAAACTGACGAGTCACAGCAAAACAGAGAAAAGCATACCTCTCTCCTTTCAAATTCAATCTTCTCCTCTTCCGTGTCATTCACCTATTACATAGTAATAGTTTGACTTCTGTACATGGGAAGAATTCATGCTGAACAGACAAATTTGTTCAACAAAATGTTAGTAACTTGGAAAACTTGCCCGTAACTAATGCTTTCCATTTCTCACTACCAAATTTAGCTTCCAATTCAGCCACATCATTTGTCTAAATAACATAAGTCCACCAACGGCATTAATACATGAAATTTAGCTCAAATATAAACAAATAGGAATTATCTACAATATAGTCTTGTTAAATAAAATACTTTCTAACATGAGTGTTGTGCATTATGATCTTTCCTTTGCATTTAAAATAAAAAACACAGCCAGTTTACTGAAAAAAAAATGAATAACACTTATTTATGTTCCTCTTTACGTAATAGACCAAGGATCAAAATGTTTCATCCTGCAAAAAGGAAGCATATTGATAGTGTCTAAAACAGAAATTGAAAGCAACTGAATATTAAAGCGTGCCTGAAACTCTTCAAACTGACAATATTTAAATTTGAACACAAAATCATTCAGCATATATCAAATAACTAAAACTGAATGCATACGAATACAAACAATAATCATAAATGTGAACGGAAACAAATATATGGAACTTAACCTAACATGGGGTTTTTCTCTCCCTATTAAGAATAATAGCAGATAAAGGATTTGTAGCAAAGAAACAAATGAGGTCACTAACCATAATTGACATCTGCAAAGTGTACTGGAGTGTATATGGATCATTTATTTACTTCATCCCTCTCTGCAACTGTAGCTTTCAAAAAGAAATAAACACAGATTAATCTCAAAGCTCCAACATTCAAAACCAAATTCAGACACAATTCAACTCAAAATTGTAACCTGCGCAATTGAAAGAGGATGGAGGAACAATACCCATTCTTTTTTCTTCGGATCAATGTCGAAACCCGTACCCATTCTTGTTTCTTCCTTATGGTCTTCAATTTTCAACTTTCAATTGTGGCTGACGTCCGACATTTTTTGGCCTTCAGTTATGGAGATGGATGTGTGGTGGGTCAAAGGAGGGCGGGGTTCTGTATTGATCTGATCTGAGGGCTGGGTTCTCACAGCTTTGCTCTATACCTTATTTACTACTAGAAATTAGCCCGCGCTTTGCTGCGGGTTCCTTTTAGTAATATCAAATTATTGAAAGACAAAAGAGATATTGCACGTATTATTAAAAAGGAAAATACTCATTACAGATTTTACATTTTAGTTTAATTTCATTCAACAAAAGGCACTGCAAAAATACTACAAAAGTTGCATATTCCAAAAACCTTGAGCAGATATATTAAATTTTCTTTTATACACATTGCAAATAAAACTTCACCGAAAATCATATCTAGTCAGATGCATTCTTCAAGGCAAGAAACAACTCTGTTTGGCATCTAATGTCAACGACAACCACTGGAACTAACAAACAGTCGTATATCAGAATTTTAGAATGTGTGTGCGGTAAACGAGTAAATTCCTAAGTGGATAGCTTATTTGAAATAACAGCATGAGAACTACCTTACAGTTCACTGTGTTTACTACATTGGACCAATTATGAAAATCGTGAAGATCAAAGAGCATTCCCCGGAAGGGAACCAGATAAATTAAATACATGATATTGGAAGAGATAATTTCTTTTTCTTCAGATATTTGTATATTTGAATTTCCCGTCGTGATTCTCATCCGGAAGTTGCTTGTTGGAATAGCACACAATAAACTAAAATGTTGGGTACTTGGGAGTTAAAAGAAATTCAACGTAGAGAAGCAATTTCAAATAAGTCCTAATCTGATCCCAAGATTATTTTTCTCTTACTGCTCACATATGCACGCAATCAACTATCATAGTTTCATATATATGGACTGAAAACACGATTTTACCTGCACTGGCTTCCAGGGATACACTTTCTCCTAGTGTTGCAACCTGTGAAAAAGAATTGAAAATGATGTTAAAAAGAGAGCACAGCCATTTATCTGAAGCAAAACTAATAGCTAATAGGCAAATAAATTAGATAGAAAAAAATAGAAAAAAAGAAATTGACATAAAAGTAGTTGTAGCAAAGTTAAAATTCCATCTGCAAAACTATTGAACCCTGGATTCAAAGCTATATTGCAATGTTCTGTTCCAAAAGCAGCAAAAGGTTAAAACTCGTAAGTTAAGGAAAAATAAATAAAAAGAACTTTAAGAGGGGTGGGGGAAGAGAAACAGTATCCCAAACTCCAAGTGCACCTTTCAGAATTAATAAATGAATCAGACAACTGTTGTTACTTTCTCTTAAGCTGTTATGTAAACCAAAAATCACAATACACATGGATATTAATTAACCTTTCAATGAGAGTGGATTTCGTCGAGAAGTACCACTCCCTCTATATTGAACAATTCTTAGTAAAAGCTGAGTAGTTAGTCTTGCGTTAATCTACAACCAAACATGCCTCAAAAAAAATTTGATTGCAGATTAATAGACTAGAGGGAAATTAAAATATCAAATTCACCAAAAAAAAAGAAAAGGTGATTACTTACCATGGAGAGTCATGTCAAGACTGATATGACTTTGCTTGATTCAAGCAAGCTCTCGGTCTCGAGCTTTCTCTTGTGCCGGTTCTTTGGATCAACTGCATCGGTCTATCACCAGAAATAGAAAAAGATCAAAGTATAGAAGAGACTCCCAATATATTGAGCCGGAAGAATGTCATAAAAATCTACATAGAAAATAATACATCATAACTGAGAAGTAATTAATTTTGTAACATCAGGCATACCTCAAAGTGAAGTAATTGATCAAATTTCAGATAGACACCAGCTGAAGAGCAGTATATGTACCTGCGAATCACTGGAATTGTTTAACAAGCTTAAAATTGGCTATCTTCCATTGGTGGAAATAACATTTTAGCATCAAATAAAACATAGTCCCACCACTTTAGTATTTGAGCAAACCTAAGAACTATCTATTTAATCAAAGCAACAATTATTCACATTTCCAAAATTCACTTTTCCGGTTTATGCTTCATTTCTTTAGTTCCATTTTGAGTCACAATCACATCTATACCTATGGAGTTAACTGATCTTCTCTAAAATCCCAAATGTGTCAGCAAGCTTCAAGGACTGGCATTTCAATTACTCCTGTGCATGAGCGATGATAGCACATCCTGTAAATACATATCATCAGTTTGTAAATAAGAAAAAAATAATAATAATTTCACCAACTCTTCAGAGGAATCCTAACACCAGAAACATACTGCGAAAATAGAGTACTTGAGTTTAAATACTCAATTCACTAAAATCCAAACCAATTAAGATTAATCATGTTTTCTCATATATAAGCCAACAATTTTTAATTCTCGAGAAACAGTATTGTATCAGGCAATGGCTAAATAAGAACACTATCAAAGCAATATTATCCTTTTCAAATTGCACAATGATTTCAGCAATTCATAATTTCAGCATACCAACTAAGCAATTGAGCTGATACTTACATCCACCATCTCAAGTATTCAACGAGCTCCAGTTACCTCCACAATCTTGTATTTTGGTGGCATGCAATAGCAAAAAACAAAAACAAAAAAATCCTTAGGTACTGATCATTACTCTAAAACACAAAGTATACAAATTTAATTTGGCTCAGGTAGTGCACAGAGATGCAAAATGTATGATCTTCTACCATGGCACCTTCTATACCCTTTATTTCTTCTTCCAGTGCCTTCATGATCTGCAGCAAGTTATTTTTGCTAATAGATATATGATGAAACACGTGTTCTTAAAACATAATAAATCATTAAATCCTCACAAAATGCACCAGGAAATTCATTACCTCATTGTCGTGATCTCCTATGAACCTGCAAACTTAGGAGTAGTGGGAGTCATAGTTAGGTCAGTAGGATCAACTGACTTCAATTTATTTCTGGATTTTAGGGGTAAAACTGTGCAACCAAAAGTAAAACTTTAGACAACCAATAGAAACCCAAGTTATACCAAGTAAAGAAACCCAATTTCCATTTTATTGAACTGAAAAGGGAAAAAAATTACCTTCACAATTTCACGGTGAACAACCCTCACCCTCCTCCTCTGGCGGTGTCAAAATCCAACAAACAATCACGGTCTTACCCGGTTACTTGAAAACCTCAAACAAAATAAACCACCAAACTACCATTTTTACAATAACAATAACCTAATCTCTAGTTAGTCAATCAATTATAGAGTACGCCAGTTGTTATGTACATGAGACATTTAGTGTATAAAGTCATAGGTAAAACCCATCAACTAATGCATTGTAGCAATAATCAACTTCGTATAATGTGGTGAAGAAGAAGAATATGTCATAAGTGTTCTGGTATGATCGATAATACCTTTTATATCAAACAAAATTGAGATTAAACTTGTTCTTATGGTATGAACTATAAAATTCACTTATGAAAATCAAATTAAGTTGTCATCTTGCTTCAAAGCACATGTTGGTATGATAATGTTTCTGAATACATTACTATAAAAGACACCAACAACGCAAAGCAACAAAACAAAACAATTTAAATTCAAGGAAAAGGATTTATAGCCTCATATATGGAACCCAATCAAACATAATAACATGCCCCCAAACACAATAAGAATGGCACCTGATGGAAAAAACATCACGCCAATCTTTAAACCCTATCAAACACCAATTACATTATCAAGTAGTTTCATTACGAAATACCTGAAAAGTTTCAATTACAATCGCAATTCAAATTTGGAGGTACAATCCATGGAAAATTGAAACTCTGCACCACAACAAAATATTCGCCAAGAGAAAATAAAAAAACAAAAAAATTAGCAACAAAATCGAAGAAACGAATGCATGAGGAAAAGGAATACTGAATATTTTCTTCTTTTCTCTCCGAATCTCATCATAGTTATCTAGCTCTTTAACCCTCTTTGTATTTCTGCGGGCATAAATTCAACCAAAATCAATTTGCAGCTAAACTGAAAAACGGGAATTACTCACTACCCAATATAGAAACAAAGATAAAAGCCCCATGCCAAGAATATCAACTATTAATAATAAAATGGTCAGAATGAAGAAATTTCCCCAGAAAAAAAAAGAAAGAAGAACAGAATGGAGAAGGAGGAGGTCCGTAGAATGGACAAACCAAATACATGTCAGTTCCAGTTTCTGAGTTTCCAGTGAAGCAGATCGACCTTAACAAAAATTGTACCATAAGAGAACCAAAGAAATGACAGTACAGTAAGGGTGTGTCCTGTAATGTTTTATAAAACCATTTTTATAAAACTGAATTGCAAAATGAAAATCAAGAGTTAAATTACAAGTTTTTGAGATCCTAATACTTGTTCGGTAGAAGTAATAATATTTCTAATACTTTGAAAAATTAAAACCATGTTTGACACCACTCTGTTTACCAAATTCAAAACCACATTTTGCGGTGAAAAAAAAACAGTTGCAGATATCAAATATGACAGAATCATAACTATCAAAAACACTGAAGAACAGGGCAAATAAAGTAAAGTACAACGTTTCGGTTTTTGATGGAAATAAAGCCTACCCTTCCAAACCCATATCAATATCGTCTTAAACTCAATGTTGGGATATTAACTTTCTCAATTTCAGTGCAAATCATTAATCCAAAAAGCATCAAACCAATTCTCAAATTCTGGATTTGGAGTTCCCTGATAAAGATTGGGAATACAGAGAGCAACATGCAATTACAGATAATGATCAAAATCCACTAAAAAAATCTCCATCAGCAGAGCCAATCAAAGTCTAAAATCAACCAAACAAAAAAAAAATCCCCACAAACACCCAGATTTGGATGGATCGAAATTCAAAACCCAATCAATCGCACCTAATATTCAAGCATATCTGGTGCTTACCCTCCTAAAGAAATGTCTTCTTGCTTCCCTTTCTTTCCTCGGCTGTTTCTACCATGTTATCGAATTCAAACTTTCAAGACCATATTAGCTGTATTCTTCCTAAATATGAGGTTGTTGTGAATATTTCCATTCATCCCAAACCCAATCCTACAGGAGAAAAAAAAATTAAAAGACTATCATGGGTTAAATTGTTAATCCTTTTTTCTCCAATCTGCCTTAATGGTAATGAACCCCTAAATTATCCACACTCAAACTTATTTCAGAACACACAAACAATATTTGATGAGATTAAACCACCTCAAAATCGAAACCCTGTTTAACCCAACACCAAATTGAAATCAAATTCAAACTAAATCCCATACTCCACAAAAAGAAAAACCAACTAAAGAAGGCACAAAGTTTACCTCCTTGTTCCCATTGTTTGCAACTGAAGTCGATTGACATTCAACACCTTACAAAAAGATAAAACAAACAAATTCAGAACCAATTATATAAGTTTATACAATCAATCCCAGCGTCAGATGATCCCAAAAACCATGCAATTATTGTTACAGTTCAATTCAGGAATGACCAATAATGCTACATGAGTTCTTTAGCAGTTTCCTGAGTTGGTTCCTCCATTGTAAACTCTTGGTTTCTGGATGCAGTGACAGTGGAATTCTGCATAGTTAGATAAGAAAACAAACTATGAATCGGCAAAAGAAATACAATCTGTAAGGTAATCAGATGAAATATAATAATGAAGAATATCATTATTATATATGTTAAAGATACAATATTGAATTCTCTTATATTCAGTCCACATATAAGACACTAATGTTATAGGTCAAGGATTTTTAGACTTCATATCCATATGACGAAACTTGATATTCCTAGACTAATTTCTGACCGACTTGATTTCTCAAAAAAAAAAGTTTCTCAAAATGAAAAGTTCATTAGTAGCTTGCTAAACACATAGCATAGAACAGAGTTCGCAATCAATCTCATGATATCACAATTAGGGAATCCAGGGTACTAATATTAAACAAAAACATAGATATACACATATTGGTGATCAAAATTAGGGAATGCAGGATACTACCAGATGTAGAAGCATCTATAGTAGCACATCATGAAGTTGTAAGCTAAAGAGGAAGTTACCTTACTGGACTTTTATTTGGCATTGGTTTGCAAAGCCGGTTGCTGCATGAGGCGATGTTCATTGTCTTTGCTAATGAAACATGCCCAGGAGTTGAACATGAAGGAAAGATATCCTAGACAAGTTGTTCGATATTAGTGATGATGCAGCCTCCACAATCTATAAGTGCAACATATCAGTGTATATAATAAATAATAAATAAACAAATGAAAATGCACAGTAGAAACGGAGAGCTCAATCACCTAAATGAAAGTTCAATATCCAGAGCTTTCATTTTGGATATATATTTTAGGCTTTAACGGGAATTAATCACTACCCAATATAGAAACAAAGATAAAAGACCGATGCCAAGAATATCAACTATTAATAAATAAAATGGTCGGAATGAAGAAATTTCCCCAGAAAAAAAGAAAGAAGAATAGAATGGAGAAGGAGGAGGTCCGTAGAATGGACAGACCTAATACTTGTCGTTCCAGTTTCTGACTTTCCATTGAAGCAGATCGACCTTAACAAAAATTGTACCATAAGAGAACCAAAGAAGAAATGACAGTGCAGTAATTGTGTCTATAAGATTGATATAAAAACATATATGAGATCAAATCAATTATATCATTATGGTAGCGAAGCAAGGGAGCCAGCATTTGATAAACACAGATTTGATAAACAGTTCAACTTGCAATTTTGGCATCCAAATTCTTACTAATCGAATCATCAAAATGTTAATTTCTCTTCGGCCTCACCCAAATTTACCACCTCAATCTTGTATTCTGGTGGCATGCAATAGGTAAAAACAAAAACAAAATCCTTAGGTACTGATCAGTACTCTAAAACACAAAGTATACAAATTTAATTTGGCTCATGTAGCATTTTATGAGTGGAAAACTAACTTAAACTCTCTCTCTCTCTC
>NC_020497.1:9081176-9083516 GCF_000184155.1 Fragaria vesca subsp. vesca
TCTCTCTCTCTCTCTCTCTCTCTCTCTCTCTCTCAATCAGTACACTCTAATCACTAAACACTAAGAACATTGGGGAAAAAAAAAACCAATAATAATTAACAAAGAATAATAATTTTAAATTAAGGAATGTGTTCACCTCTTCTTTGACACACTAATAGTGCATAGAGATGCAAAATGTCTGATCATCTACCATGGCACCTTCTATACCCTTGCAGCAAGTTATTTTTTTGCTAATAGATATATGATGAAACATGTGTGAATTCTTAAATCATGATAAATCATTAAATCCTCACAAAATGCAGCAAGAAATTCATTACCTCATTGTCATAATCTCTTATGAACCTGCAAAATTAAGAGAGTAGTGGGAGTCATAGTTAGGTCAGTAGGATCAACTGACTTCAATTTATTTCTGGATTTTGGGGGTAAAACTGTGCAATTTAAGTAAAACTTTAGACAACCGATAGAAACGCATGTTATATCAAGTAAAGAAACTCAGTTTCCATTTTATTGAACCGAAAGGGAAAAAAAATTACCTTCACAATTTCAAGGTGAACAACCCAGACCCTCCTCTGTCGCTGTCGAAATCCAACAAACAATCATGGTCGGTTACTTGAAAACCTCAAACAAAATAAACCACCAAACTACCAATTTAACAATATCAATAACCCAATCTCTAGTTAGTCAATCAGTTAGAGTATGCCAATTGTTATGTACACGACAACATTTAGTGTATAAAGCCTTAGGTAAAACCCATCAACTAATGCATTATAGCATTAATCAACTTCCTATAATGTGGTGAAGAAGAAGAATATGTCATAGGTGTCCTGGTATGATCGATATTACCTTTTATAGCAAACAAAATTGAGATTGAACTTGTTCTTATGGTATGAACTATAAAATTCACTTATGAAAATCAAATTAAGTTACCATCTTGCTTCAAAGCACATGTTGGTATGATAATGTTTCTGATTACATTACTATAAAAGACACCAACAATGCAAAGCAACAAAACAAAAGAGTTTGTATTCAAGGAAAAGGATTTATAGCCTCATATATGGAACCCAATCAAACATAATAACATGCCCCCAAACACAATCATAATGGCACCTGATGGAAAAAACATCAAGCATCAGGATTTCCAGATAACTGCTACCAACGAGGGCTTGCAATTAAATCATCTTCTTGAAACAACATCTTTTTTTGCGGCATAAGAAATATGAAGAATGCATATCTAACAACTCATGAATGCCACTACTAATCTATAGCACAGGAAAGAGAAAGTATCAGGAGTATAGAGAAAAACCAACCCCTTTTTCTATCAGCAAGGTTTCCTTTAGATCATAGTCTCTCAATTTTGGTGTGAGAATGTGTATGGTTATACAATACTAATAATACATGAATACTCTATTAACAGGAAAAAAGAATTAGAAAAAAATGAAACAAAACTTTAGTAGATTCCCATTCTATTAACAGTCTCCAAATCCTTTGCTCCCACCATATTCTTCAGTTTTGGCGCAAGAACTAGACTATGCAAGTTTAGCATTTCATTGCAATTCGCAAGTGCCTCTACTGACACAAAGAACAGTTGTTAGTTTTGCAACACACAAAGAACAGTTGTTAGTTTTGCAACACACATCATCAGGTTTAGATTCTAACCTGCTCTAGTAAAGGATTATGAGTACTCTCAGGCTTCTGGTGCATGTTTTCCAACATCAACATCTGCAGGTGGTTCATCACCATTGCCCTGAGGAGGGTTAGCTGGTTGAGGCAGGCCATGTGGGTCTCCGAGTCCACGGATCTAGAACTCGAACTTGGACGGCGGCCGGAAAAGACTAGCAATTTGGTGGATTTGGGGGAATAGGGTTCGGGTTTTGGTTAAGGATGGGAATTGAGAGGGGATTAGGGTTCGGGTTTTGGTTAAGGATGGGAATTGAGAGGGGTGAGGGGAGGAGTCCGAGACGAAGCGGCGGTCGTCGAGGGTGGAGGCCACGGTGGTGTCGTAGTCGAAGCCGCCGGCGGGTGTTGGTGTCGTCGAGGCGTTGGTGTCATTGAACGGCACCGACGTTGAGGGATCGTTGGCTTCGTCGGCGATGTTGTCGTCGTCGAGGCGTTGGTGTCATTGAACAGCACCGACGTTGAGGGAGAGAGAGAGAGAGAGAGAGAGAGAGAAGGAGAAGATCTGAAAGAGAGTTGGTTGGAGAAAGAGACGGAGATAGAGATATGGGTTTGGTAAGGAGAAAAACACATTAGTGGGAATATATCTCAAACAGCTATGGGTTTAATAGGAATTTAAAATCTGTTTTTATTTATGGAAAAAATCTTTAAATTTTGGGTTAACCG
>NC_020497.1:9083536-9113044 GCF_000184155.1 Fragaria vesca subsp. vesca
CCCCCCCGACCCCTTAAAAAAAAAAGAACAAAAGAAAAAATATGTTCCATCCCAAACCCGGTATCGATAGTTTCCAAACACTTAACACCGAGTCTGATAATCGTTGAGGCACTCAAAATTGCATTTTTCTGTTATAAAAATGAACGGTTCAAGTTCGACAGAATTCATTTCGTCCATTGGTTTAATCGAGTTTGAGTGTCTTAATGATAACCAAATTAGCTAAAAATTTGCATAGATCATCTACACATTAGTACCTAAAGACTCGACGGTGGAGATGTGAAAATTCGAACGAAAAGTTGGTCTAAAGTGGAAATCTGCACCTTAAGAATAAATAAAGACATCCTTAGTGAAAAAAGTCTATACAATTCCTTCCATAACGGGACACCGCTTTGAAATTAAAGTGTGGTGTTCCGCATTTTGCTCACTTTTAAGTCACATTTTCACATCTTCACCGTTCAATGTCTATAACATAATGTGTAGATCATTCCTGCAAAGTTTCATCCAATTTGGAGATTATTTTGGTACTGAATTAGATTAAATGAATCAACTGAACAAAATCTGTCCAAACGGAACCGTTTGTATAAATCACAATTACGGAAGCTCAAATGATCTCTAAATTGGATGAAACTTTGCAGCAATGATCTACACACTATGTTCTAGACACTGAAAGGTGAAGATGTGAAAATGTGACCTAAAAGTGAGCGAAATGAGGAGCAACATACTTTAATTTCAAAGTGGTGTCCCGCTCTGAAAAAAAATTGTGTGTGTGTGTATATATATATATTCTCAGACTGGTTTTTCTTTCTAATATATTTTTTCTTTTAGTGTATTCATATGTATTCATTACTATTTACATACTTCTATTAATGAACACAAACTATATGGTTCAGGGCCGGACTTGAGATTTGAAGACCTAAGGCAAATATTAAGAATGGTGTCCTCTAACGATCATACGACAAAAAAAAAATTAATGGCCGTTGCAAAAAGATATTTCGCCGATTACAAGATACGTATACACAGTAAATGTGCAATCTTAAATATGAATTTATGAAGTATTCTAATATTACGCGAAAAACCGAGAAATAAGAAAAAATCTAATATTTTTATGAAATTATATATATATATGACATACAAATTTTTTTTTTTTTGCCCTCGAATTTATGGTGCCTGAGGCGGCGTCCTCTCAGACCTCCTCTCAGGTATGGGCATAATATGGTTTATAGCCTGCAAACTTAAACTCTCCTAAGACATATGTATATCTCTTTTTTCCTTTGCTTGGGGCAAATAGGATATTTTCAGTCCCATTAGGAATACTATACATTTCACATAATTTTATGATTTCAATTCTTTCTTTTCTTTTTCATAATTTGTTCCTAGCATTATAGGAATTTGCACTTGTTTTAGTGCAATTGCTTCTTCTTTGTTTTCCTCCGATTTTGAGTCATTGTTTATGACTAACGGGGGTCTAGTTTCTTGCATACTCAACCGATGTGGGAACTCTAACTGCCATTTTTTATTTTAAGCTCATTTATCTCTGAAGTAGAGATTGCTTCTCGATGATCAAAATTCTATAGTTGCTGGTTTGCTGCTAGAATTTTCTCCTACGAAGTTATTAAATAACCATTGTTTTGGTATTTCTATATCCTTTCAATGTAATAATGTTGGTTGAATCTCAGTGTCAAATGGTCTTGGTTTGAACAATTCGACTATATTTTTATCTAGATCATCTGTAGGTGTTTGAGGGAGCCGAGTTAACTCATGTATTGTTCTCCATTTGATTGCTAAATCTTGGGAGTTATGGTCATACTTAAATTTTTTTGATTGAATTTTTATTTTTACTGAGTTTTCTATGTTTCTATCCGTTATAGATAGAAAATCATTGGGTTTAATATTGAACCAAACTATTCCATTTACTAAGTTTGATTGGATTCCTCCGATCATCGACTGAAGTGGGTTACTCAGTAACAACAAGTATTGGTGTATCCAAATCTTACTTAAATAATGCAATTATAGTGATTTGAATTAGACAAATATGAACATATATTATATCAAACAATGGGATTTCCATTGTTCCTTCTTCAGTACACTGAGCTGTGATGTATTTATGGTGCCACAAGAAACAGCTAACTAGTTAATCCGTTAACTGGATTGTAGAAAAGCCTTGCTCTGAAAATATGGTCTATCTTTCAATTGTCTTTCTATCAAACAATGAGATTTCTATTGTCCTTTCTTCAGTGCACTGAGTTGCGGTATATTATATATATATATATATATATATATATATCAATCATGCAATCGATTAGGAATGGAAACCTAAGTTATATATTAGTCTCGATATGATCGAGTAGTTATAGTGAAACGTGTGTATTAGATTATTAGACTTAAGTATGAATACTTAATCTGCAAACTCTTAACCATGAATTAAACCTTAAATCTTCAAGAACACAATCAAACTAGCCAGTCTTGGAACTTTATTCAACAACATATACATATACTCGATTTTAGGAAAGAAATATAACGAGATTATAGATATACATATCTTGAACACACGAGTTTGATTATGTTCAGATCATCAAGAGTGTTTGATAGAAGTAGAACGAATGACAGAACAATATTTGTTTAGGGTTTTATTTTGTTCTCTTTCGGTTTCTCTATATAAAAAAAAGGTTTTCAATAAAGGGTAAAAATACTTTCATACTGTTATATGATTATCCTTCAACTAAATAATAAAAAAAAAAAGGGCCCAAAATCATCTTAGTGACCCAAACTTGTCATTTTTCAAAATTTCTCGAGGCGAATTGTGGAATGCACCCCAAAGGTTACGGTTTTGTACTGTCCCCTTTGGTATTCTGTTAAGTAGTCAGTTTCTAGTTGTTAAGTACGTATATATAGTTGTTAAGTACGTATATATGGTATCTGAGGTTTTACCGTGTACAACGAGCAAAGTATCAACGTTCCGAATAAAAAAAAACCCGAGCGAGAGAGCGGGCTTCTCAACGAAGAACCATTCCTGGTCCGGTGGCGCCCCCTTACGGCATCGTCGTCAGACGGGGCCGAGAGGATCTTATGTCATGAGAGGATGGTCTCTGACGTAGCAAGAGCTGTGGGAGGCTGGAGACTTTGTTTAAGGTTTAGGGTTTGAAGGAAAAAGACGATGGAGGTTCGAATTGGGGCCGGTGTACCCGAGATCCGACCACAGACGGGATTGGCATTGTGAGGTCGAGGCTGCGAGGTTGAGCGCTGCGAGGTCGGCTCGCACCTATGGTGGTGACAGTGACTCGATGGCAGCAACACCAGGATCAGATCTTTATGTTCTTGTTTTTTATTTATTTTTTTGCCGGAATTTTAGGTCCTATGGCTTCTTCAATCGGCTTGGAGTTTGGAGAAGGAAGACGATCACTCATCTCTGGGAAACGAGTTGAGCTGCGGTGGCAGGGGTTTACAGATCCGAGAGTGCCGACGGGATGGAGGCGATATGCCTCTTGCAGATTTGGGCTCTGTTGGGGCCCTGGTGAAGTTTTGTCCTAAACTGTTAAAGTTTTGTCCTAAAAATTGATGACGCTTCATTTTTATTCCTTGATAAGTTTAGCATCCCCTGCCTCAATTAGCTTACAAACTAAATCTCAACCAAGTAGATTTAGTTTGAAGCAAGACTTCCCAATAAGAAAAAAAGTTTGAAACAAGCTTCTTTTCCTTCCAATGATAATCCCCTTTGAAATTGTTACAATGTTTAGCCAATCAGGACAAGATAGAGGAGAGACAAGTCAATTGGTTGGAAGGATAGAGTGACTACTTCCAAGTTCTAATACTAAAGGTACCTTCAAACAAGTAGTGACTCGTCTAACCCACAGATGTCGGGGTCAAACCTTCCAAAACTGAGGTCCTTAAAGACTTCACACTTGAAGGAGTGCCTACAGGCAACAACAAATACAAATTTAGTTGCTTTGCCTTCAAAATTGCTACTTTCTGGCACTAACTAATCTCCACTTCAAGAGTTCAAGGTAAGTTGCTTTACCTTCAACTTGTCTAAGAATTTTTTTTTAAAACTTTATTCACATAAGCTAACAAGATTATCTTTATCCAAATCAGAAGAGTCAGTGTCAATCTGACCCTCCCTCAAATTTCCGAACACGAATACTATAAGATTTATACGTTGTTTATTGACAAATTATGTGAGCTTATTATCAACTCTTGGTGGCCCGAGCCAAGGCCAATTCTCATATGATAGGCCCTGTGGCGGTGCACAATCTGCACCTGTTCAAGGCTGGTCCTTGACGCCATTGCCGGACCCAGCAGAAAACAAGTGGCCAACGCTGCTTCTGATTCCAAAACTAGTCTTTGTTTAGGTTGTTTGATGCCGACGACCTATAGATTCAGTTATTGTAAATTGGACTAAAAGTAGAAACTAAAGTTCTAGAGGGAGAGAAGAATCAATCCATAGTAACACAGTTCTTCAAATTACACATGCAGATTTCATTGTAGAACAAGAATAATGCTGAAGTGTATACGGAAGCATATACCAGAGAATTACACTACCCATGGGACCCACATACATACCAACTACACATGTCTTGGGTATAACTAGCAAATGTCATATCATGGTGAAAGAGGCCATTGAATAGTGTGACAGTAATCAAAACTAATGAACATATAGCAAAATTTGACATGAGGGCATTGTTCTTACTAAACTGAGGAGAATTGCACTGATCTTGGAAAGATTTTTACGGTTCTGATCAACAAAGTCCGCGACACCTACAATGCTCATCACAAAAGACATAGACCTTAAACATAAGATAAGTGTGACTAAATATAAATTTTTGCATTAATATCAGAATTCATACTGCTTACACAAGAAAATTTGGTATTTTCTAAACCTGATGAAGCCTGCTCTAACACATATCCAAACAAGGATTGGCTTAGAGCTATTTAATACATATTTGAAATCTATAGTACAGTTTTGTTTGCAAGCACATTGTATGTTTGAGTGCTTGACTATATAAACAGTTAGGTTTCTGACTGATTCTTAACTTTCTAATACTCTTTAGAGAAGTGAAACCATGCAAGATTTCTTGTGCCATCAAGTTATTTCCTTTAAATGAAGAAGAATGTGAAATTGTAGGGTGCTAAAGATGGGTCGAGTCCTGAGATTTGGCAGAAAATTCTATGTCAAATTTCAATTATTCTAGAGGACTTTTCTGCCATTTTAAACGAAATTACTAACAGAAACTGAATATATTATTTATTTATTTATTTGGCACCCAGAAATCCCCAAACCAGCTTCGCTGCTGGGCTGGAAACCGGTGCCTCTTGCCGAACCCACTCTAGCAAATAGCTAGATTGTGGTACTGTGAAGAGGTTGGAATCCCAGACCACATGGGAGCAAATCGTAGGCCAGACCAGTTCTACTAACCCATTGTTGCTAACTACAGATACTATTTCGCAACCATAAAGGAGGCCGAGTGTTGAATCACTATTTTGGAATTAAAAAAAATAGTTAGAATATAAATTTAGCATCAAGTTAAAATCAGGCCACTATTTTTGAGATCAACTTTTTTGTGCTATATACCTGTTAACATATGTCTGTATATATAAGCAAGTTATTTGTTATGAGACTGTTAGTTTTTATCTATGGTGTCTCAGCTATAGCACTGAATAATCAGCTCCAATGAACTCCCATGCTCTTTATAATTACCAAAAAAAAGTGTCAAGTGTGCCAGTCTGCCAGTCTGCCAGAAAACGATAAAAAGAACATGTAGAAGTAGAACCGAAAGAAAAGAATGGAACATACCTCTGAAAGATTCTCGAAAAATCTGTTGAAGAAAACCGAAAAGTTAATATGAATTATAAAACACAAATATAAGGTAGATAATTTCATTATTCTATTTCTACAACAGAAGACCATATGCACCACCAATATCTCATGGAAGGGCATAATATCACATTACACGCCTACTATATGACATGCAAATTAACGAGTGGTGAGATTGGAAATAATGCTAAAAGCAATATATTTAGACAAATATGCCAATACATTGGAGAACTGTGGTGTATTTTTGCATACTCATCAGTCATTACTCAAAAGTACATACTCGATATATGATGGTATCAGAATCTTCTACCCCGTGACCCCACTTTCCTTGGTCTAATACCCACTAGTGACCTGATTACAGTGGCTAATTTTCAAATTCTATGCATATACTCAGATTTCTGCTTATATGAATATTAATAATGCTAATTACTGCTACTTTGAATATAAATAATGCTAATTAATTACTAAACTACATGATGTCGCAGTTGATGTTTCCTTAAACTGAGGACAATGCTAAAGTGACCAACTGATTCTAGACATATGTTTAAATGCATAACAGCTGCTTTGTCAAGTTTTAAATGTGGCACACTAAAATGTGGTATATTTGGAATTAATCCTCGGGTTTTTTATTTTGTTCTTTCAGACAATTTGAAAATACTTTGTTCATTCAGAAACAAACTGGAACTGGATCCCTCAGTGTTTCTTTTTCTCTACACCGATACGGTATGACGAGTAGGATTATGAGGCTTTTACCTTCCCCAAGATTAGGGGTATCAACAACGTGAGAACAAGACTTTTGAATACCTGCTTAGTTGGAACAGATACACCAACTCCGTCAGCAATGAATTTTGATATAGAAAATGGGACCTGAAAGGGAGATGCATCATATGCTTACAGAATCACCAGAAACCTAAATCCAGGGCTGCAAAACAACATATATATTCAAGTATAATAGTGCAACAACTGACAGAAACTATGAAACTCACAATCAAGATTCCCAACAGATTAGAGATGACTGTCATTGCAAGAGCAAGAGCAGTATTGGCCCCAGCTAACTGCATTTGAAGTTGCAAACCTTTCGTTAAAACCCCAATACTTGTAAAAACTGTGTGTAGACTAGTAGAATAACAGAAGTCTTCATATACGATTGTAGACAAAGGAAGCATACCTGAGTAAGTGCCACTCCACTTGATAACGTAGTTGGCATACAGCAAAATATTGCAAGCCCTACATAAGAGGAATAGCATGTGATTTTTCAAATTCTATTAACATGACAACAGACTAAATTACTCTCGAGCCATGCCAGAATATAGAAAGCAATTAAACCCATTGGAGCCTTTGATCAAGCAACCCTGAATAAAACTACTATTCCAATCTTTTCCACTCTATAAAGTTCTAGTGCCGGTTTCTTCCAGAAGATTACTACCAGTCTGATTCAACAAACTACACAGTGTTTGCTGACCTCTTAAATTAGCCAATCATCTAAGTTGGGTGGTGCTATTAACACACCTTTTTTTGCTATTAACACACCCCCTAACTCAATTTGGTTTACAAGCTACCCAAACTACCCTCATTTAAATTTCTCAGTCTCTCCTATTCAAAAAAAATAAAAAATCTCAGTCGACATTGAAATCCCAAATCCCAGTACTCACAAAACTCAATCACAAATCATCAAGAGGACAAATGACTTCTATCATACCTGCAGCTATGATTTTCAATCCACAACCCCCCCCCCCAAAACAACAAGAAATAACAATCACTCGTCATTGCTCAACTCCTTTGATCCAGACACTTCACTTAACTATTCAATTCTACATCAACATTTAAAAATGAAGAATACACTTCTAACTTCTGTATCCAAAACCCATCATCAACTTTGAGTTGAGCAGTAACCCCGTTCTGAAAATGTACCAAAAATCTACTAAACCCAAAATTCAAAAACCCTGTTTTCTAATTTGGGAAAAATAAAAATCTGAAATTTACAGAGACCAAACAGAACCAACCGTCCGGCGACGTAGATTGATGGAAGTGGCGAACATTGAGACCAGCAGAGTCGGAATCCTTGACCGGAAAACATTGCCGGAGACACGTGGAGCCTTGCTATGCATTCTCTCTCTCCTGAAACTTGAATGTATCGATCTGATTCTAATCTGGGTCTCGCCTAAAACTCCAAAACATCAAACTTTAAAATGGTGGAGTAGTGAAAATGGGGGGTATGGAATGAAGCCGGAAAAGGATCTAAGGTTTTGACTGGGATGTGGGATTTCAATGTCGACTGACTGACTGAGAGACTGAGTTTAAATGAGGGTAATTTGGGTAGTTTGTAAACCAAATTGAGTTGGGGTGTGTTAATAGGATTTGGCTTGTCTGCTTGGATAAGCAGATGCTTGGATCTGCTTGGACATCACTAACAAGCTGACACGTCATTTATAAGCAATCCAATGGACACAAATCAGTAAGGACCAAAACACAAATCAACCTTGCCGCACCAGATCAGCCTTTTTGGCAACTCCATCCTCCTGCTCTTTTTTCTGTCTTTCTCTTTTTTGGTTCCAGATGCAGCCCCTTGTTCATATGATTCATATCATTGATGGGCATCATAAGTCAAATATATGGCATCAATGGTATGCATGAACTCTACCTTGCATATGCATGAGGATGTAAGATATATGTAAACGATAATTATCATAATCAAACCATCATCATCCGTTTTTGAGCTTCCGGGTCCTGGACAACCAAATTTCAATTAAACACAAATCAGATCACTAGGATGTAACCCAAACCCAGCCATTCAGTATCGCAATAATCATCTCCAGACACTCTCAGGTCCCCTACGCTCAATAACTCAGTCCTCCTTTATTCGCGGTCGCCTAGTTCGCACGTCCAACCCGCTTCTTCTGGACCTTCGATGTCATTACTCAAGCTTCCGGCGACGCCCATTCTCTCGCCGGATACCGGTCTCTCATTACTTCAAAAACCCATACAAAGTTCGCCGAACCACCGCCAAATACCATGCCTGGCCATCTCATTCCGTTCAGCACGAAGAGAGATACGCTATGTGTGGTGTAGGATTTGTGTTTTGGACTTCTTTGATTACTGTCCATTGGATTGCATATGAATGACGTGTCATCAATCGGTGATATCCAAGCAAATCCAAGCTAGTGCTTGTCCAAGCCAAATCCTAATCGTGTTAATAGCAGCATCTAAGTTTGAATGTGTACATGTACTGAAAATGAGAGAACTGTTTGAATGAAACATGAAAATTAAGGTGAGACAGAAGCCAATTAGGAGCACTAATTGGGGTGTTGGATGTGTGTACAACCTCAATCTCTTTTAATAAATACAGAAAATACAAGGAAGAGGGAAAAAAGAGCAAAAAAGATGAAACGTCGGAAAGAAAATATCCAGGTCCTGGAGTTCAAAACTATCTAGCAAACTACTACTCACTGCTAATGTTCACTGTAATTAACTAACAGACTCCGATTATCTGTACATATTAGGTCTACCAGGATCATCATACGATGACAACTGATCTGTGGGTAACCCAGCAGGCCTTTGTGGAAAGGGTCTTGCTACTACTTCATCAGAGGTCCAGAGCATCGGATCTGGAAAAGGAGGATAGTTCTGATAGGTGGGGGGACTGGTATATCTGGATGACGGTTGGCTCATATCTAAGTAGGGATCAAAATGTGGAATTGGCGTAGAAACTCTTGACCAAGATTCTGCATAGTGACCACCATGAAATCTATTATCAGCAGAAAAACTTGATCTGGTCTCACCAGATGCGCTAGTAACAAACTGATCAGCAACATTCACAGGAAAGTTTGGTCTAGTCTCAATTTTTCTGTTGGTGACAAATCGACCGGCAGCATCAGAACAAAAAGGTTGTCTGATCTCAAGGTAAGGACTTGTGACATATTGATCACCAGCATTGGTAGAAAAGGTTGGTCTACTCTCAACATAATGGCGTTGAACGAATCTATCACCAAAATTGTTGGAAAAAGGTGGTCTAGCCTCAATACTGGGACTGGTGACGAATTGACCTGCAACATTAGAAGAGAAAGATCTTCTAGTCTCCGCATAAGGATTGGCAACAACTAGATCCCCAGCACCAGTAGAAACTGTTCGTCTATTCTCCACATAAGGGCTGGCAACAAATCGATCACCAACATGATAGGGTGGTCTAGTCTCCACATAAGTGCTTGTGACAAATTGATCGGTGGAAGAAGCTGCCAGCCCCTTATCAGGACAATATCTTGCAGATGGTAAGGACGATCCCAAACCAAGGTAGCTATGTTTAGTCGCAGCTTCTTCAACTGCAAAGTCAGTTGGTAATCTGAAAAGCCCAGCACACCCAACAGGAATATCCAATCTGTTTCCAGTTGTTACAGCAGGAATGGGCGGTTCAATAGATTCCTGAACAGATGTATCATCTACTAGAGGCAATCTAATAATTTTTTGCTGTAGTGATAGCTTTGCTTGTTTAAGTGCATCCAGTACACCACCCAGCCGTTCCTGTGAGTCATGAGGCACCAATGCATACAGGTCATTTCTGCTCCCTGAAGCATTATGGAAACTACTGCCTCCATCCGACGAGACAACTGATGACCTGTTGTGGGATGATTCAAGCAAAAGTGGGTCATGATGGGAGCCAGGTGAAGGTTGATGAGCATTGTTTTCTAGGCTCTCTTGAGTTTGCCTTTCATATGCCGTCGGGAATGCAAATTCTTGAATTGGTGAAGCAGAAGCAACACTGCTTCTATTCATTTGATCCTGCATGCCTCCCATCTCTACATCCGAAGGTGGTAGATAACCATTCAGCTGTGTTTTCATCTTTTCCTCAAACAGGCAAGAATCTCTTGCCTCTGACTTTGCCTCCTGGGCTTCGGAGGCATTAATCTCAGCAGGGAATGGAGTCTTCATCTCATCTCTTTCCTCAGTGATATCTGAATGGTTCCCAGGGTCACATGAATCCTACATGACCAAATAAATAATAATAATAATAGTAAGTGTAAGTAGTAAAAGATAAATAAATAAACTTATGTACAAAAGAAAATACTTTTACTACTTAAGGTGATCACCGACTGACTAGAAGCACCAAACGCATTATTTTAACAAACCAACATATGGAAGTGAGAGGAACAGTTATGCCACTATCATTCTCTCACTATGGTAGAAAAATCTCCCCTCAATCATATCTGTAGCTAGCCTTGTTGTATCTTTTTCTCATAGTGTACTAATCTACTATGACTATTCATTAGATTTGCTAGTTGTCTGGTCTTGTATCTATATGACCTCCTCCCTAAGCTAATTCCCTATGAGACAAACAGAGAAATACTCCAATTTCTATCTGGCATAGAGCACCCAAGGCTCTCATACCCTCCTACTCTCATTCTTAAAAACAAAAAAACAACACTCGTTTCCCTCCCTCTCCAAGGTTGCCGGCTCCCCCTCTTCCTCTCAAGGCCGCTGCACACCACATTTGTCCCTCATGGGCTTCTCTATGCGTGCTTCCAACTTCTCCATTCAAATCTTGTCTCTCCTAGATCATCAAATATACTGGGGAGTGTTGTGAACCTCCCCAATCTCAACTAATTAGCATTTATTTCTCATAAATATCTCTATATCATTGTATTTGCCCCTTCAAAGAAAAAAATTGTTTTTGCTAGTTGCTCAGAGTTATGTAAAGTTTAGGCTTTCAAATCCTAGTTGTAGGTTTCAATTCCTTACCGTGTTTTACTTTTATAAATGTATATCCTGAGACATACATATCATGAGAGTTGATATGAATGCCTACAGGTTCCCAAGTCATCCATCTTCAAACAACACGAGCATTTTAAAACAGGGTATAATTAGATGCCGGAAACCTAATATGAACAGGAAAGGGTTTGTGCTATCAGTCAATGAAACCTAAAACTGGCACCACCTAAAGACATGCAAAAATGGATAGACTTCATGGTGAATAGATAACCAATTTTAGCATAGAAATCCTTACTACGTGTCTAATTAGCATTGTATAAAGTTAATTATTTTACCTTTCTTTTTATCCAGTCTGAAACCCTTGTAGAATCAAGATTTTTCCTAGCCTCTTGATAATTTCTGCCAATGTATGAATGGTGGGTTTTATAAGGAGATAAGGGCTCCTAAGTTTAACATTTACGCGTCAATGCAAGCACAACTTGAATTGAGTTACAGCTTACACAAATGCTGTTCAGACAAGATTACCTAAGGAACAAGCTAGGGATCACTAGTTCCCTACAGAAGCCCATATAGAAGCTATGCAATTGTACATTTATTCCAACATAATGGCTGAATGAAGAACCTCATAAATGCATAACTCTATAGGCTAAAACCACAGAAGTAATGACAATGTATCGCATGACCGCGGTAGTAATACATTACAAGTCAGCAAATGGCTATATGCTAAATTGAAATTCAATATGCATAAGCAACTAATTAAATATCCAGGTTTAACAGCCAATAAGGGATTATATAATCTGAAGCTTAAGGCATTTTTGATGTTTCTTTTTTGGTGACCTTTAAGTGATAGAAATCTTGCTATCTGGAAATGATTCTGGGAAAAAATAGCAAGTGTTGCTGTAATTTTCAATCAAATAGACAGATCAGAGTTAAGGGAGGAGAAGAGAATAAGAAAGAGATATCAAGGCACCAAGACTTTGCATTATAGGAAATTATAACTTCAAATGCATTTTCCTTAGACAGACTTATCAAAAGGCTCATTAAATAACAAGAGAGCTTTTGAGAACTTAAAGACACTTTATAACAATTTGGACACAAACGACTCTTAGAACATTACCAAAAAACAAAAATAGATCTACAAATAAGACGCAAAAAGGCCTCTTAATACAACTTTAGCATCAACTCCTATGATTTCTGTTTATTTACTTATTGATGATCTTATTGACTAAACTTATACTCCCAGGCAGACTTCTCACTGGACCCAAAGAACTCAACAGTTTGTCGGATGGAGGTGAGACCAGAGTGGTAGAGTTGGGCGTGGGCTTAGTCTTGGTTTTCGAAAGAGAGTAAATGTCTTCTAGCCAAGTGGCTACTCCCTCACCAAATATCACTTAACTAATAACTTCACCTCTCAAAAGGCTGAGTCAATCCTAGTAATGACCCAAAAATTGATGAGATAGAAATAGAATCTTATATGAACAGTAATTATTTAACTGAACAGAATGACCACAGGCATGTGAAACCTCAATTACAGTATAGCTTAAAGCTAGGAGCCAGAGTCACTGATGGCAAATGAGGTTGATGACTGGTAGTGATAACAACAGAAACAGTGTTGGTGGTAGTTGATAGCATTCGGCACTGCAGGCCAGTGATAAGTGCAATTAGAGTTAGTGAAGCAATGAATGGACTAGTGATGATAATTTTGTGGTAGCGCTAACCCGGCAATAGCAGTATCAGTTTCAAGCATTAATAATGACATTTTAAGTCAAAGAAAAAGCATGTTAATAAATCTATGGTGTGACAATGTTCTTATAAGCATACCGGTGTACTGGTGTTATTTTCTCTGAACTTCTCTTCCCACTCTCTTTGAGCCATTTCCATCTCTTCATTTTGGCCAATAAGTTGTGCCTGATGTTCTAGTGCTCTTTCCATGTCCTTGTTTCTCCCATGCCCATTGAAGTTAGGGTCACCATTCCTTTGATGTTCTTTACTCCTTGTGAGTGCGTCCTTCGACAAAAATTTCTCTTTTTGGGATTCAGGGCCATCTCTTAATCTCTCAGGGTCACAGTATGAGAAATTTGAAAGACCTTCAGAAGAAGCAGCAACTCCATTTTCTTCAGAATCATCAAACTTTGCTGGTTCATCCTTGGAGCGTTCAACTACTGACCTGAAATGCATGAGTACACCATTAAATTGAAAACCCATAATACACAACAAGAAAGGAAGTTCAATTGGGAAATCCTTTTCTCTCGCAAAGATTTATGTTGTATCATGTTCTTGGGAGAATCGATATAGAACAGATATGAATATGATGAGGTCAATACTCGTGACATGTCTTGTGTGAACCATGTACAGTCTGATGCAATAGATATGAAAAACCAGTAAAACTTTAACTCTTAATTGGCTGGAAAAAAAAAGTAAATTAGAAATCAAATAAATAAATCAACTATTGGTACAACATCTATTTCGGAGATGGCGGTAGATAAAACCAATCTGGAAGACATTAAGATATTAAGGGTGTGCACATTAGTAATGGTGGGTGCATCTGAGTTATGCACATCTGAGCCAATGACTATTATGCTTGTCTTTACTTAGGTCTTCATTAGTATACTTTTTTCGGTGTTCATATAGATACGCATACAAGCAAACTAAGCTACATCACTACCTTGTTTCTCGGTGTTTAATTTGGCGACAAGATTTTCCAAGGTTATGTCTTGAAGAAGATGAACCAACGGCTGAAAAAGTACTACGTCTTCTGATGGATGGTTCCTTATACTTTTCACGAGAACGCGGAGAATCAATGCGGCCTTTCCAAGACAAGTTTCTACCAGGTATCGAAGAAGAATCCAGGTCGGAACCTGAATATTCCTCGTGCTCATTTCTTCTCTCCGAAATTAAAAAATTCTCCTCTTCCTTTCTCGACTTATTACCCATTTTGGATTCTTGGAAGGTTTCATGATCAGAGCTTGAATCAAATTCCTCAGAAATGTCACTTGCCCCCTGGTTCTCCAAAATGGCAAGAACATCTGCTGTGGCTTTCTCAGCCATTTTTCTTTGAAGAGAAACAATTTTAAGCTGTTCCTCCAGTTCTTCTACCTAAATTGTGTGGAAAACAAAAAATTTTAAGTAGCAAAAGATAATGTTGGGAAGACAGAGAGAGAGAGAGAGAGAGAGAGAGAGAGAGTAGAGAGAGTTCTTTGAGCAATAGATTAAAAGAGGTAAACATGAGACATTCCTGAAACTTTAAGCATACCATTTTTTCCAGCTCATCAGCTCTTTGTCTTGCGCTTCTAGAGACAGACCTTTCAGACAGTAGACGTGCCCGGAGAAATTCAATGGTAATCCCAGGAGAATCATCCATGCCTGAATTAATCCTGATTATAAAGCACCCACATTATTAGCACATACAAAAGGCATAAAATTCATGAGAAAAGCAAAGAGTGTAGTAACAAGTTGTGACTTTTTATATTTTCCCATGTAAGAGGTAACATTGAAGAATATTATGCTTTCAAAAGGAATCAACCTACAAATCACAATTAACGCAACCTACAAGTTCCAACATCAAATACTGAATTGTCCTAATGGTAATAGCAATCTCTCTTTTCTGTTTTTTCTTCTTTCAGGTAGAAAAGGATATGATAATCTCAACATGCGAACTTCTAAAGTGAATGCCACCAAGTTATTAACAAATATATAGATGAATTCTGCAGTCATCTAACTAAAGGACTAAGGAGCATAGAATGAACCCATTTTAGTCATTCTATTGTCTTTGGGAAGAACGTGATAAGACCAAAAACATCAGGTTTATAGTTTTTAATCTTCTATATTAAACAATACCTATATGAAGCCAAGTAGCTATCAAGCTTTGCTTCTGCATATGGAACGGCATGTAAAAGAAAGAAATAAAATAATGATGTAATAAGTTACCCACTACATCAATAGGCTAGACCAGAGCAATGAAGTAAATAGCGTATAAATAAGAAGCGAAAGTCCCATCCCCATTTCCAAGACCCACACCCAGCTAGCTCTAGGTCTCCCGGTTGATCCCAACTAAGAAAAAGTTTTCACTATCCAACAGCCTATTACCCGACTCCAGCCTCACTGGAGTCACTGCCCACCCATAAAGTGTGAAACCTTCCTTTCAGCCTTAGGCTCTTCTCCAGTTTTTTTCCTTCAATCTCTCACAGTCAATAGTCTTGGTCACTCCTAGAGTCCCATACCAGATTTATATTTGGTAACAACATGGGTTTCTTTGCCTCCTTGTGTCATTGATTTTATGTTCAAAATCTAACACTAGGAACCTCGAAGGGTTAACGATGTTTGAGAAAGCAGTATTTGGGATAGTGAGTCTGAGGATTGCTTTCCTGACAAGATTATATTTTCGGAAGCTTTATATCTGGATTAGAGTTTGTATAGTGGTAAAGACCAGACTAGGAGAAATCATCAATGACAAATAGAACTACGTTTAAGTTTTTTAGGATTTCATTGAAGAATGTTATTAAGTTAATAAGACCCTTAAATTAATTAACACATTAAACAGACAGGTAGACTGGAGCAAACAAAATTCAAAAGCACAATTATATTCATAGGATCAAATAACAACACGGAATTAAAACCTAAAAGTCACAGTTAATTTTTCGAAAAATTTCGTATCTTTTGTTCAGCTTCATTCCAATCTAAAATGAAATTACAAAAAGGAACATAATAATTCAAAGATTCAAAGCTTGAGCTAGAAAGAGAGATCGCAGATGATCCTTACCTCAGATCTTGCGTGTCCTGATTGGAATTATGCATTTCCGTATCAAATCAAGGAAACCCCAACTTTAGCATTCAGCTGCTGCAACCATGGAAGACACATAGAATCAGCTTCAAATTAGAGAGAAAGAGATCAAATCAAGGTCAGGGATTGACGTAAGCACAACCTTGGAATGGAGAATCCACGAGCGATGAACCCTAACGGAGGAGACTTTTTGTTGGAGAGGTCCGTTGGGAATGAACAACAGAGGAAGCTTCTTCTTCTTCTTCTTCTTCTTTGTTGTGACGACCATTTCTGAAAACGACGGTAAAAACAGCAACAAGCTAATGATGCTCTCCATTGGGTCCATTTGGGACATCATGTCTTCTCTTCCTGTGTTTTTTTTCTTTATTTTTTTATTTTTCTTTTTCTTTAACATTTATTAATTATACTCTGACATCGTATGATTTGGTTTGAACCTCAAACCACACTTAAACCACGTTTGACTATTTCAAACTGTAACCGCATTTCAAAATGATTGCACCGATTATTTCGGTTACACCATTCTTCGATGAGGATTGGTTTCAATATGGACCTATTTATTTCAACTAAAAGTCGGGCTTATTTTACCTAGCAATTTTACTAAAACATAAACAAATTTGCAATACATTTAGAGTCCACAAACATCTACAAATGTCACTCAAATATCAAACAAGTAATAGAACAACCATATTTGAACACTTACCAAACTCACATACAACGTGCAAATGTATATATCAATTATCAAGCAAACATTGCAACGTGCAAATTGTAAGCGTGAACAAAGAATAAATTCTTATATATTAAAAATTAAAAGTTCCATTTATAAGGAAATAAATAACGAGATTAAAATAACTCTGGTGCGGTTCAATTTAAATCAAGCGGTTTATGACTTTTGCAGTTCGATGCGGTGTGGACATAAAATGACATTGTTTTAATTTGGTGTGGTCACCGAATTGGTTTTTGGTACGTTTCTAATCTGCATTTTTGTACAAATGCCGCCCTCAAAATTCAACACTTCAGTCACTATATTTTAAAAAATAATATAATCACTTAAGTATTGATTTATTTTTCACATTAGTCATTTTTGTTAAATACTTTGCAAAAACTAATTAGTTAAATACTAACGGTGTGTTTGGATAAAGAATTTTCAGTTTCTAAAGACATTCTTAAATGACAAGAATCATGATTCCAGGAATTAATCTCTAGTAATTAACGATTTTGTTGTTTGGGTATCATTATATAGAATTTTAAAAATGACAAGTACTACAAATTTTTTTTTTTTAGGGTAATATAAAACATAGCTTTGATCGATAGAATTCATAAATAACATGTATTTAAACCTCCAATTCCCTTAAATTTATTTTCCCTGTCATTTACGAATTCCATGAAATGGGATACCAAACAGGAAAATCAGATATATAGAATCATGAAATCCTAAAATTTGATTAAATTTGAGGGAATTCCCTTCCACCTAAATGTACAGCGTAAAAGCATATCAAAATTAAGACACTGTAAAAAACAGAAAATAAAAACCAATCACTAAAATTCACTACTTTCATTGATGAATATAGAATAGTCAAACTTTGTGTCTCTTTTTTCCGGTTGTAAATACGTACATTGTGTCACTTTGAATAGAACAAAGGAGAAAAAATTTCACAACTTTGTGCTTTTTTATTAAAATATCATGAAAATAAAGAAGAAGAAAAAAAAACCAATTTGATACTCAATTTGACCAAAATGCCCTCAAAATAGGAGTTACCAAAAGAACTTAGTCAACTTACGGCCTGTTTGTTTCACGAGATTAGATGGGAATAGTCATTCCTATTTGCTTATGTTAGATTGTCACGTGTTTGGCAATAAGAGGGATTCTATTAAATGAGCTTGTGGAGTCTCAAAACTCTATAAACACCTTATTCCACAGAGACACCAGATCAGATTGTGGAAGATAAATCTCTACCCTTTATGCCACTCTGCATGTCTCTTTCCATCTTATAAAAAAAAAAAAAAATCATTGTAGTGTGGATGTTATACTTTGATTCCATGTAGTTCAAAACTATAATTCAGTATATTATTCTGTCACATTTATGTGTAGTTTTGTGTAAGGAGTGATTTAGGTTTTGTGGTGATGGGTTTGGGGGTTACCTCCTTGGGTGTGTGGAACGAGTGGAGGTTTTATTAATAAGTGGAGGATGTTGTGCTTTTTCCACAGCAGTTGGGCAGCAATGGACCCGATTCCCTCTAGGGGTGGCCGGCGATGCCTTAGCAGAGGATTGGGTACGATTTGAGCAAGCTGAAAGTATAGAGATCCTAGAAATTCCCCAAATCAGGAATGACTTCGGTAGGGAATTTTCATGATCATTCCCTAATTCAATATCCCAAAACATAGAGTTTGCTGCAAATATATGAAATTTGGTTTTCTCTATTTTCAAGCTTCTATTTTAAGAAAACAACCAAAATTTTCTTAAAATAGATAAAATTCAAGATCTAGAGAAGCTGTTAAAGTTACTCTAATCCAATAGGGTATGATGCCCACCTTTTAATAAAAAAATTATATTGAAAAATACTCTAAAAAAAATTTAAAAAGGCAATAACGCAAGCCGTCTTGTAAAGGACGGTGGATATATAAGCAGCTGAAGGGAGATAATGACGTGGCATCACATCCAGCCGCTAATATTTCTCCTTTATCCTCCCAGTCCAAAGGTGCCCACTACCAAAAGCAAAAACACAATAAAAGCAAGACGCACGCTTTTACCCGGAAACTCAAAGAGAGAAGAAGAGGAGTTGCAACTTTTACCCTTACTCTCTGTTTGACCGACACCGAGTCGACCAAAACACAACACAAACTCATCACTCTTCAATCTGAGATGCCGAATGAAGCCAGCCCAGTAAGTTGGACAAGCTAAAGATCCAATCTTTGTGTCGTTTGTTCAGATTCTCAGCATCCCCAACAACAAAAGGTTTGAAATTTGATCTCTGTTTGGTCCCTTTGTTTGAGTATCAACAAGGCTTAGGATTCATTCACTCACTCACTAGGGTTAAGTGTTTCCCGAGCTCTCTCTGATACTATAGTTCAATACAAATCTGGAAACTTGGAATTGGATTGTTAGAGAAGTTGGTTGTATCTGTTAAACTTTGCAAAATGCAACCTCGGAGGCATGAGGGTTTCAGTAGACAGCAGCCTCCAGAGCCTAAATTACATCCTGAGTACCGATTCGAATCTGGTGCTGCTGCCAACAACCCTGATGGTAGTGCTAGTGTTAGTAGGAGGAGACCTGAGGAGGTACACCGGACTATTATTAGGAGGAGTTTGAGCCCTCAGCAAGATCATCTTGCTGTCAGTCAAAGGAATGTTGCGAGGAGGGAGTACAGCTGGCATTTGGGCAGCCGTGGCCGTAGGATTGATCCCGTGCGGCGCAGGTCAAGATCGGGGTCACCGCTGCGGCTGCCTTATGGTGAACTGAGGAAAATGTCACAATTTGAGGAGGAAGAGGAAGACGGGGATTTTCGTAGGAGTTATTCACCGCCACCACCAGTACCTGTTCCGGTGTCTGTTCCTTTGGAGTTAAAACAGAGACATGACGGAGGTGAGGCTGGGAGTTATGGTGGCAGTGATGATCTAAATGGTAGGCGAGTTTATGGCTCTGAGCATAATGATTTTGGAATCAGTAAAGAGGAACTGAATGAAAGCAGATTGTTAGCTGGCGGTAAACATGGGACGTTAGGTCAAAAATCAATCCATATAGAAGATAGTGCTGTAAGAGGATCAAAAACCGTGTTCATTGAAGGTGACACTGTGCCAGGAGCATATCATTCTCCTCCAAGCCTTGGTCCTGTTATAACTCAAAGGGCAAGGGGTGGCTGCCTACCATCATCAACGCGTGGCATGAGTGTACGTCGATCTGACCAAGAAAGGCTTCATTATTCGCACCCTGTATCTTTGGATAGATTACCAGTGACAGAAGTCTACAAAGAAGGAAAGAAACCCGCTTTTCCTACAAGGGATGGCTTCCATTCCATGATGTCAGGATCTCATTCCAAGGATTACTTTGCTAGCTCCTCAACAGGGTTGAGGAATGACTTCCAAGATCCCTATCGGCATGACCAGCACATGCCTTCTTTGGAGGAATTTTCAAGAAGTAGAAAACTAAAAGATTCGGTAAGCATTAATGCATATAGGGAAAGACCGGTAGTAGAGTTTGCTCGAGATCCTGATTCTGGGCAGAAGAATCTGAAATTTTACCAGAGAGATAGTCCTACTAGAGTTGAGTATGATGATGACTATTATTTCTACCCGAACTCAAGGGGAATGATATTTGATGATCGTGAGCTTCCATCTGATCACTTACACAAAGTTATGCATCCACGAGTACCACTTGACTATGACCATTCTCGAATTGGATATGATCACAGAACTGTGTCAAGATCTAGTACCATGCTCCCTGTTGTGGACAGAATTGATAATATTGAGGATTATTCTGGAAATTCGAGAAAGGGCATTGTGCTGAATACTTCTACTTTAGAAAGGCACACACTATCAGACTACCCAGATAGAAGCAGAATATCAAGTACATCAAAGCAGGGTGGAGAATATATGGGTTCTGGACACATGCATGGCAAGTCTGGAAGGAGAATATCACAAGACTATGAAATAAATCATTTGGGTGCAGCGCAAGTTTGTCAAATCTCACATCTGAAAGAAGATTATGGTATTGAAAGAGAAAGAAACCTGAAGTTTCAGGACAGGCAGTCTCCTGTGACCAAATACGACGCGGAAAAGCATAGAAATACTATTAGAATGCAGAGTATAAGAGACAAGCTTGGAGTATATGAACCATCAGATAGGATGCTGAAAAGAAAATATGTTAATGAAGAGCATGGAAGTATCCATAATCCTAGAGAAATTATGTCAGGTAACTGGAATACATCTAGAGAGTTTCAAGATTGGTATGATAGTGGTGAAGAGTGGAATGGTGAAGATGTAGGGTCTGTGTATACATCTAGATCAGCAAGAGTGGGCCATAATGAATACTCTAAGGCCAAGAGGAAATACACTGGAATAGACCAGTATGATGAATTTGCATCAGATGATCGGCTGCTGTCTCAAGACTCTTTGGCGCATTCACAAAGGCACTCAGTTAGATATTATAAAAATGGTGATCAGTATGGCAAGGGCCACCAAAACTATGGTTCATTAAGTAGGCATAGGTCACAGCAAGTTGACATAAAAAGTGGCTTTCACAAACAGCACAAAGTTTGGAAGAGAAGTGATAATTATCTAGAGGATGACCTCGTAGGTGATGATAATGATGCTGATCCATCAGAAGATGGGCTGAGTTCTGCAGCTCTTGAGCCATCAGAGGATTCTGAGGAGTTTATGCAATTGGTACACGAAGCCTTCCTAAGATACTCTAAACAATTAAATATGCACCAGGGTGTTCGGAGGAGATACATGGAACAAGGAAAGGCTGGAACTTTGTTCTGCATCGTATGTGGCCGAAGGTTTGTTTTCTTTTCTGTCATGTTCTTTAAAAAGCGGATTCCTGTTTTATCATTTCAGTCCGGAGTTTTTAAATATACACTTACAGATGCGGTCAACTTAGTATGCTATAACTTTGAGATTTGTTACTTGGATTTTTATATAGTTGATTTTACATTGTTGTTCGAGTACTTAGAGGTGGATGGTGGATTCAAGTCAATGTGGTACAGGAATGTACAATGTGGTTCAAAGGTGCATCATGATGCTACTTCAAGCAGCTTTTATGATGTTAGGTTTTAATGAAAATTATATCATGTCATGGTCTTTGGATTCCATCTATGATCGTTCAATAAATTGCTAGTTGGACAATGGTGTTTGTGGATATGTTCACTATATCCTGGTTGACATTTCTAATTAAATCGCTTTTTTTGGGAATGACCCCGTTCAAGTGATGATGAAAAGGCGATAGTGCAGTTGATGGTGACTTACTGGGTGGATCATTTCTTTGGTTCCTTTTTTGCTGACAGGACCAAACTAAAATGCAGATGTGCTGTCTAATACTTTTAGGTTTCAGTGTTGGAGTGATAACTTGCAAATGGTTGTTTTTGGGTCCTAGGGCATTTGGGTTGTAAATCCACATGGGTGTAAACAAGGTGTACTTATTGATTCAAATCCCAGAAGTGAAAACAGGCGACTCATCCTTGTCTAGTAAAATATTGCTCCAGAGTCTATAGTAGTATTGTATAGATCTGACTATAAAATGAACAGTCCGTTTTAAGGTGGTTGAGGTTGTTGGGTAAGAAAGGAGAAAGAAGGATCTGTAACAGAAGTTGGGGTGATAGGCCAAGTGGGAAACGAACTGTGAGTAGGTTAAAGTTCCCTTTCTGTTGAGCACCTGGAAGTGACTTAACATTTAGTGACGATGCAATCAACCATTAATCTGCTGGTTGATTAATGGAAGACCTATAATTATTGGATGGCATTCTTGTTGGTTGTCTGTTAAGTGATCTCCGTGTATTTTGTATTACCAAGCCCCCAAGTAAAATTCTTTACCAAAATCTAGAGATTGTAAACACACTTTACGACTAGGCGAACTTTCCAAATCCATTTCTCTTGGTCATAATATATCTTTGTGGGGAGCTCTTCAGAGGAAAACTTTTTCGCCTGTCAGGTTCTTAAATATGTCACCTTCTTCCAGTATTTATGCATTTTCTTAGGAAAGGGTATCACTAATCATAAACAGGGTGATAAAGCTTGAGGGGCAGAAGTCTTGTCAAGATCTGGACTGTCATTGCGGTCCTCTCTTACTGCTCCTGTTTTGATGTATACTTCACGAGATCTCTTTCTGTATCAGACTTTGTCTTAGTGTTTTTAATCTGATATAAGCCTGTATGAAACCTGCCAGAAGGAGGTCTGGTAGAATACAGCTAAGACTGCCGTATCTTTAATAATACAGGGATGGTAAAAGTCTTGTAGCAAATGGGAAAATCTGAGTGAAACAAGGTCTTGCAGCTAATGGCCATTTAATAGTATTTGTATTTACTTTTTCCTCTGGTCAACTTTTTTAGTCTTGTTCTATTAATCTTTTTTCTAACTTTTGAAAAGATATCATAATTTTCTCTTCCTTCTGTTATGTGTTAATTACTAGTGAGTGCACATATGATTTTATTGTTTTGATATTGGTAGAAGTGAAAATCATGAGTGGCCGTCCTTTTACAGTTTGTCACTTCCTTTTTCTTCCTGTTACAGCTTCTCGAAGGAGTTCATGGACACTCAACGATTGGTTACACATGCATTTATGTCTAAAAAAGCTGGGTTGAGAGCACAACACTTGGGACTTCTCAAAGCAGTTTGTGCTCTGTTGGGGTGGAGTACTGCTATCCCCACTGACATTGTACTGTGGGTTCCCCAAGTCTTGCCGCAGGCAGAAGCTTTGGCTCAGAAGGAAGATTTGATTCTTTGGCCTCCAGTCATCATTATCCACAATGTTTCTATGTCAGACAACAATCCTGAAAATTGGAAGGTTGTAAGTATTGAAGATCTTGAGGCTTTTCTAAGAGGTGGGTGGTTGTGTTTTAACTGTTTTATAAAAAATTTCAACCCTACATATAAGGGATGGTAGAGCATGATTTGATAGGATTTATGAAAAATAAGAATTAAAAAAAAATGAATTGAGAAAAAACAAGAATGATCTGTATAACCATGTGTAAAATTTTACTCGCTGACTGAGTTTACTTATTGTAAGCTTCATATTCTGCCAAATCTTGATAGATTGGTTTGTATTGTACTCAGTGTTGAATACAATTTTTGTTTTGAATTCCATCTTTTGGGTTCTCTATGAAATGGCAGGTAAAGGTTTAATTAGGGGGCGAATCAAGATGTGCCTGGGGAAGCCTGCTGATCAAAGTGTTGTGTTGGTGAAGTTCTTGGGAACTTTCACTGGGCTTGGGAATGCAGAGAGGATTCATAAGTACTTTGCAGAGCAGAACCGTGGCAGAGCAGACTTTGAGCGAGCAACCTCCAACAACGGAAATATAGTTGAAGCAGGAATCCCAGGTGACAGTGTGGAGGAGCGACTTTTACATGGATATATGGGGATTGCAGAGGACTTAGACAAAGTAGATTTTAATACCAGGAACTGGAGTTTGATAAAGAGCAAGAAGGAGATTCAGGACTTGGCCAATGCTCCTGTTAAACCTTGATGAGAGAGGTAGCTTTATATGTGGGTACAGATACTAATTTAGGACTGGATAACGCTATACAGCCGAACAGTTCTATTAATCTGACATGTAATGTGGATTTCTTTGGAAATATGTGGGACTGGTGTGATTGTATAATGTCCTAGGTTGGAGAGAACAGTTGAGTTACATTCACGATTTATGATCATGTTTAAAGGAGAACAAGAAGGAATATTTTGTAAAAATTGAATGAACTCTATTAAGAACTTGTTGCAAGGATAGTCAACTAATAAGTCTGCCATTTATAACATGAATTGCAGGATCACAATCAGGCACAAAATTTGTGGTCCAAGAAGGTTTACTTTTGTTAAATTTGCTTTTTGATAGTCGCTAATCAAATCATTTCACCTACAGCCAAGGAAACGCAAAGCTTCGTCACCTCCTATCTGCTACGACCAAATGCGATGCTTAATCACCTTTAATCACCTTCAGGCTTCAGCTTTAATTTTGGCAATTTTGAGAATCACATCAAATCTACATCTTAATCTCCCTCTTGTTTAGTCCCCACTAAAAGCTAGTTTGTCTGTTGCATATACCAAGAAGTAAATGCAAATAAAAGAACAAAACACCATAAAAGTGATGGAAGTCGATCTTTTTCTGAGCTTTTGTTGGTTCTTTTTTTCTGTTACCAAGAAAATAGACCAAGTCAAATTATACACTATTGGTAATGGTGTGAGGTTATAATAATACAGAATGTACATTCAATCAAAACCTATACAAAATCATACTAATCCAACACTTGTTCTTCCAAAGGCTTCAAAAACAGCCATATAGGGCATTAAGGCTGCGCTCCTTCCTGTAATAAAAAATTGGTTATTTTCCATTTCCAACTATCATCAGGAACACCTAATTGCACCTAAATTGGTCAATCAAGTACATAAACAGCAGCAGCGTCTGGTGATCCGAGAACTTGAGCAGCTTCAGCAATTCTAAATGCCATTGCAGCTTTGTAAGTTGCCAAATCAGCATTCTGCATAAGTACCTGAGCTCTCTGTCGTTTGCGGATAGCTAAATCCACAGATCTGTCTGCTGCCGCTTTTGCCTCTTCCACTTTAAGCACAGCATTTTGTTCTTGCAAAGCATCTTGTTCAGCAGCCATTGCTGTACATGAATACGAGTCAAGAATATAAGTTCCATTGCAATCAAAATATACCATATCTTTCAAGAAGAACATTGCTAATTGGCTTCACTTGAAAACTTCCAAGGCACAGAAGACACAATACAATTGACCAATCATATGATTCCACCAAAAACATAGAATTTGCAGCAGATCAAGCCATACATTAAGAAGCGATACTTAGTACAGCTAACTTCTTTTCTGTTATACAGAGCATAACCCTTTCCACTGTTAATTTGCGGCAGATCATGCCATACATTAAGAAACAATACATAATAATACAGCTAACTTCTTTTCTGTACATACAAAGTATAACCCTTTCCAGTGTTTCAGGTATTTTATAGATTTTCCTAATAGTAACAAAAGAACAATTAACATCCTTTAAAGACTATTGGTTGTGGCAATAACACACTAACACTCAGCACACCTCAATCCCCTTTATTTTTGCATGCAACGTGAACAGATGAGCTCATTTAAATTCCGGCTGCTTTCAAACATCCTATCATTCTTGTTTATTTTTCAGGAGAAGGATACTTTACTAATGTATTAGTTTCTGTTATTTTCAAAAATATAGACATGATAATCATGTCACTTGGTGTCTTATTAAAAATAATGTCAAATAAGCTCTGTATAATTGTGTAACTCATTTTTTAACCACTACCACAACCAAATAAAGCAGTGAAATTACCTTGCAAGAAACTTGGTTGTTTTCCTCTGCCACATTGACTCGGTTGTCGTTTGAATGATCTTCTCTTGCGCATTACAGGCTTTGAGTCCAGCAGTGGCCTTTTCACTTGATGCCCCTGTTAGAGAGGACGGTTATGTTAATAGTCAACCCAATCATCAGTACTAAAACATATGGACAGGCAAAAGTACAAAAAATTCAGATAAAAAAGGTGTTGTGGATTCAACAAATATCAGATTGACATGATCCTACCAACAAATACTGAAAAAAGAAGGCGGCGGCTTTAAATAGCACCACATTCGAACATTCACTACTACTGACTGACAACACCCACAGAGACTAAACTTCAACAGATAGTATACCATTTGTGAACAACAATCATCATATACAATTACCTATAGTTATTCATGAGAGTAATTACCAAGACAAACCCATATATAACTGAATTAACAAGTCAAACCAGAGATTCTTCCAATACATAAGAACTTGAAGAAGATATATTACCGAAATGTAAAACATCTGAAGAGTAATATATAACTTGTACCTGGAAGACCCTAAGCAATGAAGACTTTTTCTGCTTCCTTTTATTCATCCAATAACTATATACAACTTCTACAACTTCCCTCTTCCCCATGTCCAGAAAATGCCCAGCAGTAGCAACTCCATCAGAAAAATCATATGGTTTGCTGTAAAATGCCTTCTCAAAGGCATCAACCATTAATTCAAATTTATCCTCAGAAACATGATCATGAAGTTCAAAGTCCTCGTTGAGCTTCTTCAGCCATTCCTCATCTTCAGAGTCCATGTCATAATTCGCAGTCTTCTTTGCAAAGGATCTAGACACCTCATCCTCCTTCACAGATATGTATGACTCCGGTATGAGAAACGGTAAACTGTGGGTATCTGCATACCCTGGGACTTCACGCACCCCTGGCACAGGAATGGATTTCGCAGGGGCATTACGGTCAGAAGCTGGTTCAGGAATGAACTCAATTGCAGCATTACGATCAGAACATTCCTTGTAAAGCTCCTTGAAAGTAATCCACTGACTTCGATCCGGAAACTCTAGCCTCAAAATATCACTATCTGGAGACCAGATAATATCATGTGTAAAACGGTTGGAGCCCGGCCTTATCACTTTATCTTTCTCAGCTTTGTGGGTAAGTCGCGTTAATCCATCTTTCTTGACCACAAGGAGCCACTCTCCAGAAGAAGAGGCTTCTAGCATAATGGTTAAACCAACTTCCCTATAGCATCTGTCTGATTCAGAGACCAATAAGTTAGCGGAGCAGCATGTTGAATCAAAATCTAGGACCAACCTATCTGCTTTTGAGTTCTTAGCAGAGCAAGTTGAGTCTGACCTCCGAAGCTTCTGATTCAAGGCTACAGAAGAATAAGAAAGACCATTCTTCTTAATGCTCCTCAGTTCTGAAACCAAAGCTCCACTATGTTTCCATATAGCAACAAAAGATCTCCTCCTCCTAAGTGAACTCCTCCTCTTTTGAATACCGGCCCTTGAACCTAAACCATTCCTATACATCATTGTGCTTTTACAACCTAATTTGGGAACTTTTACAAGTGGATGTAATGGTCTGTTGTCAGTGTGGTCAACCTCATGCAAGACTACGCACTTGTCACTCTCACTGCCACACTGATTAACATCATCATCATCATCATCTACTTGCTCATCATTCAAATGGTTTACAGGAAGAATTGGCCGAAAAATGTATTTAAAGTGCATATTGGAGTGCATGTGCATGAAACATAGAGGAACTGCAGAAAAGTCCACAGAAAACATTGGCATGTACTCCTTGCTCTCAAAAAACTTGCAAACTCCCAAGCCAACGGTAGAAGAATGAACCTGAAACAATACTTGGGACTTGAAAAAACTATATAACAAAAAAAACAAAAGAAAAGTAACGCAACACATTTGGATGATACAATTTAAATGTGGTCGAGCAACCACTTACCCAGGAAAACTAATACCAGGCATGCCAAAAACAATGCAGATGGGATCTGAGTCAAGGAATTGAGAAAGTTCAGTCAATTGCAGGCTGGACCTTGACATGTACACCAAAATCGAATACAAAAACCGAGCAGCCCAGTATCTCCTTCCCCATGAAGATTCAAACATGATGCGAAGCACTTCAGGGCTTTCAAAATCCATATGGGAATCCAAACTCGCAGCTCCTACCAAGCTCCCACCTCCACTGTCACTTGTCTTCCTCTTTTTCCTAGCAAACCTCTGCCCGTACATTCTATCCCCGAAGCCAATTCGATTATCTACATTGACCGAGTGACTGGTCCGTTTCCTCTTCCTGGCATATACAATCCCAAATCTTTTGTACTGCTTAAGCCCATCAGCCAAGACCTTCGCATGAACAGGCTTCTCAAGGACTTGCCTCACCGAAACTACCATGTTCTGCTTCGGCTTAGGACCCGCTGGCCGGGTGGCTCTGGTCCACCCCCTATGCTGCTGCTTCATCCCAATTGCATCAGAATCACGACTTTCCCCGTTGTTCTTGAGGAGCTTAAGCCAGTCCTCGTCTTCCAGCTTGACCACAGAGGATTCCGGCCAGAGGCGGCGGCCCGAACGCAAGACCCGGGCTCCGTCCACCCCCTTCCCCATCCCGAAAACCCTGGTGGTCCTCCTCATCTCCACCGATGGCATCTCCCTGCTCAAATTCCGAAGCAGCACCACTCTCGGCCTGGTACTCTTCTTCTTCTTCTTCGACTCCCCACTCGCACTACGCCTTCTCCGAGTCGACTCAGTCCCAAACTCGGACTCGAAACCCTCAATCGCACGAGACGACGACGTCAGCCTCATAATAATTCAGAAAAGGCGCCATCCCAAACAAAAGAGACTCCGACTATGGACTTCCCCGGACTCGCTCTCCGACTCGGGACTCGGAGCGAGTTCGACTCATCCAACAACAACAACAACAAAAAAAGAGAGAGATTTTTCTCTGAAATGGTAAAAATTTATTGATAATTGAAAACGAAAGGGAACTGGGTAGCGATTAAAATTAAAACACAAAAACAAGAACTGCACAAAATCAAGAAGAAAGAAAAACAGAGGACTAATTTACAGGCGAAACAACCAAGATCTGGGAAAAAAGAGAGAGACGGGCAAGACTGAGATCGGAGATCGAAGATCGGCGTGACGGAGAGAGAAAGAGAGATAGATAGAGAGAGAGAGAGGAGGG
>NC_020497.1:9113064-9122738 GCF_000184155.1 Fragaria vesca subsp. vesca
TGTGGGTTGTTTTAGGGAGTATCGGCTAGGGTTTATGATAAAAACCACAGAGGGGGGAAACCAATCGCCGACTCATGACAGCCGTTGGATAAGGGATCTGGACGGTGGAGAAATAAGCGAGGTTTTGTTTCCTTTGAGAGAGAGAGAGTGGGGAGTTTGGGTCTGTGAGGGAGTGTGAGAGAGCGAGGGACACAGAGAGAGAGGTTGATATTTCTTTTTTTTGGGTCTGGGTGGAAAAGACTAAAGCAGGGTTTGATGTGACGCGAGGGGAAGGGGGAATCTAGAACTGTGGGGGGGTTTTTTTGGTCTTTTCGTGGCAGTTGAGCTTTGCTTCTGGGGTAAGGATCAGCGAGTATTGCTCCTGTTAATTCGGGATTTAAAAATTTTGTTACGGGTGTAAATGTTGAAGCAGTAAAACTCCAGATCCCCTATGATTTACCTTTTTCTTTTTGAGAATGAGATCCCCTATGCTTTATGAGACTTTAATTACTTTTAATTATTTTTCCTTATAACAAATCTCTTTTTTAATAAAGTAGTCTTTTTTCCTCTTTTCTTGAACCAGGGGGTTTGGGATAGGAGAGGGGTGGATATGCGACTCGGTCTTATCTGTGCGGTTTTAGAACCCTAATCGAGAACCGGGCGCACTATTTGGTTACCTATTTCTCAAGACCGAAACTGAGAAACATATACAAGAAACCGCACTTGTCGGTTAACCTAAATTCAGTGCGATTTCGGTTACATAACCTCTTAATAAAACCATGTATTAATTTTATTCTGTAATATTTTTTAAAAATGAAATCTTAATCTATATCTTTCAACGTGTATTGTACGTGAAAATAAGAAAACACTATGTAAGTATGTATGTGTCTTTATTTGTAATAGAATTGAAATTTGTTTAGTCCTTGTGGTTTAAAGTCGACATATGTTCAGTCCTTGTGATTTTATTTTAATTTGAATGATCCTTAAAGTCATGGTTTCATCCAAATGGTATTTCCGTCAATTTTTTCTATTAAAATATTGAAGTGATCGTTAAAGACATTGTAATTTTTAATAGCCACGTCAGTAATTTAACTGAGAAAATTGACAGAATGACTTGGGTTTCTAGTTTTTCTCCGACCACTTGGATTGACTTCAAGCTCGGCGTCGTGTTTTGTTTGGTAGGATTTTCGGCAATCGGCGGCGTGCTTTACAAAGCTTTTGGCAAGCGGCAGGTTGCTTACTTTCGACATGGGATTTGCAGGTTTTGGCGGCGGGTTGCAAGGACAGTGCACCTGGTAGGGCTTGGTGGCGGCTTAGCTTCGACGAGGCTTGCGGTGCTCGGTCGATGGTGGTTGCGGAAGTGTAACCAAATTTGGGGCGCGCCTCCCTGATGGGCTTGGTGGCCTTCTCATTAAGTTGGCTTGGGTTGGGCTATTATTTTTTGTCTTTTTTAGTTGCTTTTGGCATTTATTTTGGTTTGGTGTAATAATGCCATCCTTTAAGAGGTGGAGTCGGCCTCGACCTGTTTACCTTGTTCTTTAGTGAGTATATAGTCTAACCGAGTCACACCAGTATTGTCTAGACGGAAATATTATTGGGTTAAATCTTGTAGTTTCTTTGTTCAATGTGTAGGAATCTAGGAGTCATTGTCGAATGTGCATTTGGTTAACTAGCAGTAATTGAGCGGTGGATGTAATAGGTGATATTCGGATCCCTTAAATTGAGCGAGAGATCTCATTGTATGATTTTTTTTCGGTTAATGAGATTATCAATTCCCCTCAAAAAAATTATGGAGGGTATGAATTACATTTTTTTTTTTTGGAAATTTAATTTGGAACTAAAAAGAAGAGGGTTTTCTTCAGATTTAGCTAGGGGTTAACGCGGTTTGGATCGATTTGAGGCTCAAACCGCAACTTAAGCACTTTTTTCGGTTTTGCAATATTTTAAACCACAACCGTATTTCATAAGGGTTGAACCGATTATTTTGGTTACACCATTTTTAAGTACAATGCAGGTCAATTTCGGTTCAGACTGATTTATTTATTTCAACAAATAATACCCAAATTTTTACCTAGTAATATCGATAAGGCATGAACAAATTTTGAATGCATTTAGAGTCAGAAAAAACTTATCTAACCAGTCATGGTCAGTCTTAGCTGACTACAACCAATAAGGTTTTGACACATGTCTATCAAAATAATTAAAAATATCCAAATACCATAAATCTCCTACAATGTCCTCTTATTAAGAGACAAACTTTTCAAAAAGGGCACGTGTCCATCTTTCATTAGCTTTGGTAAGCAATCTGGTAAGGCAAGTCGAATAAAAAAAAAATAAGGAAGCTGCTGGAGATGCTCTAAGATAAAAACCAAAACTTTCATCAATAATTTAAAAAAAAAAAACTTCTATAAATAAAAATAAAAATTAAAAAATGTAATCTAATATAATTTTGTTTAAATCAGTCGGTTTATAACTCTCAACCGTAGCGAAATCGTTTTTATGCTATTCAATGTGGTGTGACCATAATGAAACGACGTTACTTTAATTTATCTCCGGTGCAAATTGCCTACCCCCTTGATTTTACCGCCATGTTTCAAGAGGGTTTTATTCAACATGTGACAGCCCCCACCCACATCGCATTTCAGTCTCTCAAAACTCAAAAAGGGTTTTACCCCACAATGCCCTCCATCGCTCCTCACCACATTATCGATTGGGAAGCAGCCGTCGACAAACCCTCAACTTCCCATTCTGCCCCTCCTCCTCCTCCCCCAATTCACAAACCATCGTTTCCTTCAACGCCTCAGCCGGAGCCTCGAGATTCCGGCCATGGGAGAGCGCCCCGTGTTCAATTGACGCCGAAAAAGCCCAACTTGGCTTTACCCAGGTTCAATTTCATTCGCGAAATGCAAAAGATTGTATATTTCGGGTTTTGATGAACTGGGGATTTTTGGGGTTTAGATTTTAGTGAATAGGTTGAGATTTTGGTTGATTTTTTTGTTCTCTAGAAAATGGTGTGGTGTTATGAACTATACAGATGGAGGTATTAATATACCTTGGTTGTCCTGATCAATGCAGTTAATTTTCCGGGGCGTGACTATCAACCAGACTCGGGAAGACGCTTATCGCTGCATTTGTTATGTATAACTACTTCAGATGGTTTCCTGATGGTAAGTTTGCTCACTTGCTTCTTCTTAACCTATTGCTTTGTGAATCTTATGTGACGCGGTTAGATGTTGCATTTGTGTGAACCTCAACAGCGTTATTGATTATTTCGCGATTAGTTTTTAAGCTAGTGGAATGTATGTGATGGATGGTGTCTAGCAATAGGGCAAAGACATTGCTGGGAGCTAGTAGAAATGATTAAGGAGCACGAATAGAAGATAGGATTTTGTGAAGTGCTTATCTGCTGGAGTTGTATATTCTATTAAGCCACTTGTTGTAGCTTGAGGATGACTGATATAGATGTTGATGAGGAGTTAAGTCCTAAGCAATAAAAGGCCTGTGGAACCTAGTACTGCAGCCTATATGTCCGATGACTTGAGAACGTTTGAGGATATTTGACTGTCAAGCTTCAAATGGCTTATGCCTTGATTTAGTTTCTGAAAGTAGCAATTTGATTGGAAAAGCCATGAAGGTTACTACAGAAATGTAAGTAAGTAAAGAAACATTGGCGTCTGGATGAAAAGAGTAAGATGCGACCAGAACAACAACAACATCTTGAACAGTTAGCGATATCTAACCCAAGGCTCCTTAAGTTCTGATAAGGTAATGGTGTTTTGGTAAGTTCTAGATTTGCTATACCAAAGGCCTGTTAGTTGATTTAGTCATGATTCCTGTATCTAGTTTCCTTTAGTTCTCTACTTTCTTTAGTTTTTATATCCCTAGTATTTAGAATGCTAAACCTTGGAAATGACTTGGTAGCAGCGATAATTTATCTTGTTCAGACTTTAGAGATCAACATACAGCTTTTGTGAGCTGCTTGAGGGTCTGATTGCATAAAAAATTAGGGGAGTGAAATTTACACTCCTCAAATTGTAATCTACACCCCGACGATCAATATTTATACATTTTATGTGTTTTACAAACCCATATCCTGATTTGCCCCTGCTGTCAAGCCAAAAAACACCAGTGCGACACCCTACCCAGAACAACACACACACACACACACACACACACACCCTATCCAAAGCGGTTTCATATAGAAGACACAATTTTACATCCTATCCAGAGCAGCCTTCTTCTTTAGTTCTTTTCTTATAGAAGACACAAAAAATTTTATCCTATGTAAAAGAAGTGCATAAACACACACACACATCCAATCCAGAGCGGCCTTCTTGTTCTTTTCTTATAGAAGACAAAAAATTTTATCCTATGTAAAAGAAGTGCATAAATGATATCCAGTGTCCACTGATCCTGCAGCTAATATCAAAGTTGAGAGGGAAACTAAAAAAATCAGCAACTGAACCCGATAGAAATCAGCTTTTCTAGCAGAAATTGAACCTTTAGGATGGCAGCTTGCAAACGTGTCCCAAGTTATTCTTTATAAGAGGAATCCCTACTTCATTTTCTGGGGATCAGACAGTTCCAAGTGAATCCGACTTAAAAAATCTCGAAGAAATCATTTTGTTATATGAAATCTTCTGTTTAAATACATTTAGGTGAAATGCAGTCCTCCATTCTCTTATGATGGTATTTGACTCCATCAATACAACTTCCTATTTGAATTTTGAGTTGAATGACATAACATTCTTGTGTAGACATGACTACGTCTATCATATTTTATACGCTTTATACATGGTGTTGAAGCTGTTCAAGGTTGATAGGTTGCTCGCTTAAATGTTCTTTTCCAGGTGTTTTACCAAGTGTAAGAGTAGAAGTGAAAATGTTCATAAAACAAAGCTAAAAATGCAGCAAAGTCTGTCTCATGGTGCTCCGAGTCCCAAATCATCCAAAATGATGGAAGTACCTGCTCGAACAAAGAAGACATGCATTGATTATGTAGCCTGTTATCTTAATTTTATTATACATTTTCATGAAATGCTGGTCTTATTGCTGCATAAGGAAGTAGTATAGTTCTTGCTTTGAGCATTCAGAAGTAGAATCCCAAAATCTAAAATTAAGTAGGTTGTATTTTAACTTTCCATGAATGCACTGCAGTTGCACTGTTTGTTTGTTGTTGTTGTTTTTTTTTTTTCCTTTCCCAATTTGCGAGTTATATTTGTTGATAACGATTCACCAAAATTTCTGAGAAGTTGATTTATAGTTTTATACCAATACTTAACTGGGTTCCAAACCATTCCATGGAGTGAGCCTCTTGGGAAAGATCAGCCTGTTAATTGTGAACCTGTATGGATGAAAGTGTTGTTAGCTTAATTTGACTGATAGTTGTATATCTAATTGCAGAAACAAAAGATCCACAGAACTCGAGGGTCATGATTTTCTCAATCTTCAAGGTTAGTGTCAGGTGCGAGATAATACATTTTGTTCAATATATATAATGATGCTTTTGATTTTATTTTCTAATTTTATTTACATGGATATAGTTTATAATTTGAAAAATAATTCCTGGATATAATGATGGAAACATACAGGGCGATAATAAATGCATTGGCAAACATCGGCAATTTAGTTAGAGCTACTGAGTTTATTGGTCAAAGTTCAGGTTTGAAGCTCATTTTCCTTTAAGTAAAACTTTAAACAGAGATAAATAATATTGTAAAGATGCAGTTGTTACGTGAAGTGATAGTTGGTGCCTTTTCAAACTAAATATTGGAAAAATGAAAGCTTTGCGTTTTAATTTGTTGAAGTCATTGAAGTTCATGTACTATCTGGGATCAGCTATGCCAATGTTGCATAGTCGGTTAGGGTACAGAATACATGATGCATTCACCAGGTTGTAGGGGAACATGTAAAATGATTGGGAAACAGAATTTATCCATGGAAAACCGGTCAACATATTGATACAATCACACAAACGTGTGTGAGTACATGGGTGGGATGGTTCTGTTGTTATCCCTGATAGGTTAAACTAGAATCTATCGGGTAGCTAATATTCATTATTAGCTCGATATCAACTATTGGCTCTTTCCTGAATAACTTAGGCGTTTAGGGTCCACTACTTACCTAACTTGTTATAAGAGCTCTGGTTGTAAGGGTTTCTGAGTTCAGAAGTTCCAGTCCTCCATCCAAGGGAAAAAAATGCAAAATAGTAAGATCTGGTCAATGTATAGACAGCAGCAATATTTCTAGTTGATGGGTGGGTTTGAGTGTAGTTATCCGTGCTTTTATCAGTAAGTCTAGACCATAATCATTGGTGTTTTGGTAGCTGATAGTTACTGTTAGCTTGACATACATTGTTGGTGTTCTCTAGCTTAAGTTTTTGCTGGGCTCCAGTTGTTTCATTTATCAGTGCGCTCTGATTGTATGGACTTCTGAGTTTAAGACCTTCAATACCCTTCCCCACATTTAATGCTGTGGAAGGCGACCTTTTTTATTCTTTATTTATTTTTATTTTTTCTTTAATACTCGGCATTTTTCTGCCCTGTGTACCTGCCAGCTATGGCTGCATTGCAAGGGAGGGTGTTAGCTCAATATACATTGCTGATTCCCTAATAGCTTAAGCTCTTGGGCTTCAATAGTTACTTAGAAATTATATTTGGTATGGTTTCTGTTTGTGAAATCTACTGACTATGTTATAACAGGGAAAATACTTAAAGGCCAGTCACAAATAGTTCACCAAGCTGTGTTGGAAGTACCTATGCTTCTTTTGCCTGCCTTTTCCAAGCACCTTGCTTCGGCTAACTCAAAATCTACCTCAGAAATTTTGTGCTGGTGGATACAGTGTTATTGTTGCCACATCAATTGGTGAAGATGGTTTGGATATCATGGATACAGTGTTATATGCTTCAATGCAAATGTTTCACCATTGAGGGTGATTCAACGGATGGGAAGAACCGGAAGGAAGCATGATGGATGAGTTGATATCCTTTTCTTGAGTAATGAATTTATGTAATCTGCATCAACGCATGTCTTCTTTGTTCTCCCACTCTCACCAAATTCGTATATATATTTTTCTTTATTCCCCTACATTCCCTGTTCAATGCATCATGTAATAAATCCTTGACAAGGGCTACTAGTTTTAGCCTGTGAAGGAGCGAGTTGAAATGTCAATCGGAGGCTAACAAATAGCAAGAATGTGAGCAAACACATGCGAAATGGGGGAACAAATAATTCTTGGGATTTTCATTCTAGCCCGAGGATGTTTGGATTTTCTAAGGAAGACTGCATCATTTTATTTAGTAACACTGTACTGTTACCTTTCAGACCTATTGATTGTCTCGTTTTTCTTGGGATTTTCCAAGAATCCAATATGTTGAGTTTTCAATTGAACAATTCGTTGGTCCTGGAAAGAAAGTCAAAGATGATACATCAATTCAGACACCTGTAACTATAGAGAAGTTAACTGTTGCTGTAACTATAGAGAAGTTAACTGTTGCTGTAACTAACTGTAGTAAACTCGAGATCGACTTTCAGGTGGAAACTGTTGATCATCTTTTTAAGAACTGTTCTTTTGCCTCCCAGGTTTGGAATCTAACGTCTCACTCTCATACGCCCTTACTATGGAATGGTGGTTTTATTAATTGGTTACAACTATCTATTTGACCATCCTGATATTACCTCTGACGTTATATCTCAGAATCATTTCATGTGTTCAGCAGACAGAAACTAATGGCCTGCATCAGTTTCAGATCTTACTAAGGGCCTAATATCCATATTATGCTGTCAATTATCACTGGAGCCCTGGAGGCATAGCTTTGGCAATCACATTAGTCATTCAAGGAAGGCAATTGCCACTCTTTCATTCAAGTCTTTGAATGAGTCCCTCCATCAGTTCAAAGATTTCACCTATACCATATCCATCCGAGAACTGTAAATGAGTGTTACATCCAGTTCCCATATATGAGACCTCAGAATGCTTTCATAATCACTAGAGTGGTGAAAAACATGCTTGCAGGATGCTCTCATAATCACCTGAGTGGTGAAATTTCAAGAATGGCAACATGCTTGCAGAATGCTTTCACAATCACTGGAGTGAGAACAATCATTTTATCATAAACCGACAAGGCAACAAGGCAAAAATTTCAGCAGTCACCCCAACACTACTGCATGATTGATTGGTTGTTGGAACCTCAAGATGGGCAAAAAATCAGTGTGGCAAAATTCTGCAATTTCAACATACCATAGGCTTTTAAAAATCACACTAGTCCGTATACCATAGGCTTTTAAAGTTTCTAAAATAAAAGTTAACTACCCAACATCAAAACCACCAGATAGCAATTTCAGGATACATGTTATTTTTGATTGCGACTTTAATAACTCATCTTCTCCTCAGATTCATGTTCTTTAGGTTAATTATAGAGCACTTACTCTCCAAATTGAACGGCTGTGGCAGAAGCTGATCAACTGAGCTAAATCATGCAACTTAAATTGGCACCACATGTAAGTGAATGAAAACAGAACAAGTTTCACTTGTATCAAAAAACTGAATATCATGGCATCATATTTTCAATGCACCACCAGCCAAAACAATTTTTGAATAGCGAGACGAGTTTCTTAGCCACCGGTGACCGGCTCAATGAGCACCTTTGGGCGATGGTTTCTCGATCCTCTCTCTGACTTTAGATAGCCACACTGACTATCTACGCAATTATGAGAGAGTTATTTTATTAGGGTACTCAAGGTTATCTTGATTCTCAATTGACATGAGGACAACCACGAGCCCTCAGATTTAGAAGTTGACATGTACATGTCCCCTGAAGTCTGCGTCTCCCCCTGATTCTCGAAATCATGGGAGATCTGAGAGCTTGATCAAACCAATGCTCTTCACATGCTTCTCAAATGCAAGAGATTTGTTTACCAAATCTGCGACATTGTCCTCGGATCATTCGAAACTGAATTGCTCAGGTATCTTCAGAGGTTGAGACATCTGATGATGAAGAAGATGAAACATACTACCATTAAAATGATAGTTTCTAGTGTCTGATGATTCTGATCCTATTAGCAATCCCATTAGCAAACATACTACCATTCTATGATTCTGATCCTATTAGCAAACCCCCTAGCATCACACTTACAGCATCAGAGAAGCCATGTTTTTGAAGAAATTCTTTAGCTCTAGAGAAAGGAACTCTAGGTTCAGATACAATTAAAACATCAAACTCATATAGAGGAACAAAATGAGAAATAGCAGTTCTAAACTTCTTTCCCCAGAACCACGCACATTCCAACATAACACTAAACATTTGAAGTTGTAGACAAGGTAGGGACTGATCCCATTCATTTTCAGAAATCATACCTTCCACAACATGGGAAGGCACCTTTTTGACTTGTACCAAAAAACTGTTTTCAGCCAAAGATCATATCAACAAAATTTCAAGCCGCATTAGAAATAGTATCCTCCATATTAAACTCTCCCCACACAACTTTCCCTTCAAAAGGACAATGGCTTGCACTGCAAGCACACACAGACTTTACACAATATTCTCCTGACAAATACCAGTACAATTAACCCTTCCCAATAAAACTAATATCAGAATTAGTTGAGACTTTATTCTTAGAATTAGTTGAGATTATTAGTAGCGGTGGGGTGTGATGGATGATAACAAAAGGCTGTGATAGATGATAACAACACCACT
>NC_020497.1:9123611-9125676 GCF_000184155.1 Fragaria vesca subsp. vesca
TTTTTCCGAGACAAGGCAACATATAACTGGTTCTTCAACCCCTAAGAAAGAGGGAGCACCAATCTTCAAAGCTGGGGGCTTCAACCCCAGGAAAAGAGGGAGCACCATTTTTTTTTTTTAGACAAGGCAACACATAAGTGGTTCTTCAACCCCTAAGAAAGAGGGAGCACCAATCTTCAAAGCTGGTGCTTCAACCCCAAGAAACGAGGGAGCACCAATCTTCATTATATCATGTAAATGCATTCTCTACGAAGTAGATACAAAGTAGAGATATCTCAGATTTATCATATCATGTAAATGTGTTCTCCATTAAGCAGACTAAGACACTAATCCAGATTATAATACAGACTGATAATCAAATCGCAAAATCATATCAAGTAAATGTGTTCTCTGTTAAGCACACCTTAGGAGAGAGGATCCATGAGCAATGCTCCTCCAAGTGAGTCTGGAAGGATGAGAGTAATCTGCATCACCGATGTTACTGCCAGTGAAGTATTTAGCATATGTCTAATCTTTCCTTATGTGGCAACAATGACTTATTTGTTCAAACCCCGTATGGGCAAAATCACTGAACAGGGGCACCAACCGTATTAGCACACACCCAAAGCAACATTTCTCAACCTATAAGATAAACCAATGCATCTCAACCCGACTTATTGCAGAACAATGCATCTCCTTCCCTATCTTAATGGCTACAATGTGGGGCTACAATGTGGGAAAAAGCACTAGAGCCCAACAGTAAACCGACAAGGCAACAATTTCATTAGTCTCCCCCAACAATGCTTTAAATATCAGAGGCAACAGTCAAGGACCGATTCCCACAAGTCTTTTCAAATATTTCATATACCCTCATTTCGAAAATGCATTCTCTATGCAAAGTAGCGACACCTCAAATTCATCATATCATGTAAATGTGTTCTCCATTAAGCGGACTAAGACACTAATCCAGATTCATCATATCATGTAAATGTGTTCTCCATTTATCAAATCACAAACATATCAAGTAAATGTGTTCTCTATTAAGCACACCTCAGGAGAGAGGATCCATGAGCAATGCTCCTCCAAGTGCTTGAGAGTCTAGAGGGATGAGAGTAATCTGCATCACTGATGTTACTGCCGGTAAAGTATTTATCATATGTCTAAAGAGGCAACAACCGTATCAGCACAAACCCACAAAGCAACATTTCTCAACCTATAAGATAAACCAACGAGGCAGAGATGGCTTTTTTGCAGTCTTTTTAGGATAAACGGACGAGGCAACAATGGCTTGTAAATTTGCAATCTTTACAAGATAAACCGACAGAGGCAGCAGTGAATTTTTTGCAATCTTTACATGATAAACCGATAAGGCAGCAATAGCTAGTGAGCAATCTTTATAGGCAACAATGAATTTTTGCAATCTTTACATGATAAACCGACAAGGCAGCAATAGCTAGTGAGCAATCTTTATAAGATAAACCGACAAGGCAACAAGGGCTTGCAAATTTGCAATCTTTACAAGATCAACCAACAGAGGCAGCAATGAACTTTTTGCAATCTTTACGAGATAAACTGACAAGGCAGCAATAATTAAGGGACTGATGAAAGAAGAAACCCCTCAGAAATCGGAGCAGGACAGCATAAAACCCTAGTCAAAAATGGTTCCTCAACCTCAAGAAAAGAGGGAGCACCAATAGTTTGACATGAGATTTCACGCATGTCTCACTCAGATTCTTACTGGTTTCTTCTTCATCATACCCAAGGGACCAATCGAGATCACATCACAGGTAACAATTGTCACTAATCTTTTCAAATCTTTCATGTACCCTCATTTCACAGCAAACCGGGGCAACACCACAGAATCAAGGCAACAGAAACACAAATCCATAAAAAAATTACGAATCAAGAAACAGGAGAAGTATGAGAATTACCAGAAATGGAAATAGGTGTCTCATCTATCTCCCTTGTGTTTCCGAGGCCAAAAATCCAGGCAAAACAAAAGAAATACAAATCAAACCGAAGAAAAGCAATAATTTGATTGTAATTTCATGGACCCAGATATCAATCAACCTTACCGGAAATGGAA
>NC_020497.1:9125696-9133423 GCF_000184155.1 Fragaria vesca subsp. vesca
TCTCTCTCTCTCTCTCTCTCTCTCTCTCTCTCGTCTCTCTCTCTCTCTCTCTCTCTCTCTCTCTCTCTCTCTCTACAACACCCAGAGAAATCCCCCAAACTTGGTTTGAAATTCGAACCAAGCTAGGGTTTTTAGGAAAAGAGGGAGCACCAAGGGAGTGATGAAAGAAGAAACCCCTCAGAATTCAGAGCAAGACAACATGAAACTCTAGTCAAAAATGGTTCCTCAACCTCAAGAAAAGAGGGAGCACCAATAGTTTGACATGAGATTTCACGCATGTCTTACTCAGATTCTTACTGGTTTCTTCTTCATCATACCCAAGGGACTAATCGAGATCAGAAAGGCAAAACCCACACCACCGAAACCCGCCGCCGCGAAGAGAGAGAGAGAGAAAGGAAAGGGGAAGGCGTACCTTGCGGGGGAACAGCGAACCACGGCGGAGCGGGCGGTAGAGATCTCACTCAGACCACAAAACTCAGAGAGAGAGAGAGAGAAGAGAGAGACTCGTAGATATTTGTTTGTGGTTGTAATGGGTTTTCTTCCCTCTTAAGACTCCTCTTGTCCTGTTACAAAAAAAAAAAAAAAAAAAACTACATTCAGCTAATTACACGGCGACACCTGTCTCCCTGGTTTTTTTGTCTGGTTTGATTACGACAAACCTGGTCTGCTTAACCCTACCTTAACCCTGGTTTGATTACCACAATTTACAGGTTTCAAATAGATTACCACTAAGATAAAGCCACCCTTTACACATTTTCAAAAAAAATAAATAATAAACCAACCTTTTAAATTTCATTTACTGTGAATTATTATATATGTAAAACTCACTACTCAACTAGTAACAGTGTTACTTCAAACAAAGCTGGAAAACATTTTCAACATAAAAGTGAGAAATGTTGCTCGACTAAAACAAGGAGAGCAGGCTTACCTGTTAATCCTTTTACACGATGAATACTCTCTCAGGTGCTGCTTCTCTTCCTGTCCCATGGCCCTTCTATACACCGAAGGGTGTCTGGTCTCTTCTAAACGCCGATATTGTGGTTATGTCCTGAAGATAAACTGGAAATCTCATTTTTCTCAATACCCCTTGTAGCACCAGCAGAGGTTCAGGAACATGTTGATGACTGAAATTTGCCAAAGGCTGCTTCTGATTGTAGCATCTCCAACCATTTTCTCTGCGCGCCAAATAAACAAGTACACACGTTGAACATAAATTGATAGAAATTGTTCAACAATGTATTTTTATAGCCTTACACATATGTTAATAAATCTCATATACCTGTTATGCCTAGGGGACATGCTTCGGAAAATTACTCGGGTCTTGCGAGGGTCTAAGTTTAAATCAACCCATTTAGCCCATGTAGTGAGTCCTTTCTGGTATGCAACCATTGGATTCATACTTGTAAACAGAGATTTGCCCTCCATGTAGAATCCCACCTGAAATTAGTCATGTCATTGCAATTCGATCAAATTTAAGGTCCTGCATAATACTAGTATACTACCAGTACTTACTCAACACACTTGACCAAATACATACAGTACTTGATTTCTCAATAGCCAACTTTTCCAAACAAAACCAGAAGAATGAAACTAGCTAACTAATCAAAGAAATCAATGAACGGTATGCATTTGATAAACTAATTTTGAGTATTGTCTTACGACGATGTTTTGTCAGAGTGAGTCCACCAGTGAGCTGAATCAAAAACAAGGACATCAACTCCTCTCCAGTAGCTTGATGTCTCATATATCTGTTATTTTAGTTTTAATTACTCGTAACATTCATCTGAGATAAGTGACCATTTTTCTCCACTGTTTATAGCTTAACTTGATAGATAGTTTAGAAATCCATAAAGCTGAAAATCCTAATTCAGTGGTTTACATATGATTATTCCTTTCTTAATTCTTGTTAACAGCCCACATCCATCACAAGCAAAAGGGTGTTCATTATATCATACAAGCCACATGAACACAATTCTCAACCGCATGAATCAAAACGCACAAACCAAACCGCAAAAGAACCCAATATAAAGAACAAGGTGAGTGCAATTCAAGTATGAAAACCCATTCGTATATCCAAACGACAACCCTTCTTGATGCAAGAATTGAAGTGTAAGTTGTCAAACATACCTTGTGGTGCTTCAGAAGTTAGCCGAAGCAAAATGCAAAAGAGAAAAGCTGCAATTTGATCCCTTCAGAACTGGACGCTTGAATCCCTTTGAGATTTGAGTCTCTTTTGCGCTTGTATAATCCCAAAATCAGAACCAGAAGACATGGGGCTTGAATCCCTTTGAGATGTTGAGTCTGACATTGAAGAACGGAAGAACGCTAAAGGACTTCTGTACTTGGTTTTGTTCTGATTACGGGTCTGGCCAATGATGAATATATGGGCTCGGGCTTTAAACAAAACTGTATTTAAGGCTCTGATCTTCTCAAGCATCAACTAGTGTTAGTTTTCAAACAAAGGTGGAAAGCATTTTCAGTTATTTACTGCAGAATATTTTTGGAATTCGTCTCTGAGGGTATTTACATACATGTTTAATACCGTAAACAGATTTACAGGATATGTTAACAAATCTTCGCTTACTGTAACATTAAAAGATCCTATTTCCATTATACCCTAAAACTGGACTACAATCACCATCTTTCATTAGCAAACTTAATCCATTGTAAATTTCATTTCTCAACTGATTTGTGGTGTCCCCGACCAAAAGAGAGGGAGAATCTATCACCCACGTCAACCCAAGACAGTCTGGAGCCTTTCTTACACCCAAGTCCCTCATGTAAGTCCTCATTCTAGCTAGGCTGTTCCAACTGACCAGCAGCAGCATACATGTTAGCAATTAACATGTAGTACCCAAAGTTCTCAGGTCTCATCTGCAACCCATTCCCCTATGGCTGGTAGTGGAGGCATGCATGGAGATGATGTTGACGATACGATTTCCATTGTCAGATACCATCATAGGCATGGGAAGATTGAGCAATTCTGATAAGCCTCAACAGTTCAACTTCCCCCTATTTACTGGTTTTAACAGAAAATAATTGAAAGCATCATAGAAGGAAGCAATAAGAGGGGAATAAGGATAGGGATAGCATACCACCACATTGTCACATTTCAATTATTTATAGAGACATTCATACAGCAAGCTTGGAAGGAAATAGTGTAGCTTACAAACAAGCACAAGGGTGCTTCAGAAGTTTACAGTGCATGACACAACATTCGCCAATCATAGGCATATCAATGAGTACCTGCTTAAACCAACTATTACAATATTAAACAGGAAAATACTCTATGCAGCAGCCACAGCTTCTGCAGGCTTTGCTTCAGGTTCTGCTGGTGCTTCTGCCTCCCAGTAGGCAGTCTTTTTGCCAGTTTTGGAAACAGTTTGAAGAACTGTCTCGGCTGGCACGTTGCCTTTGACTGTCACCTTTTGTGCATCAAAATCAATGTCATATGATTCCACACCTGAATATGATAAGAAAGAACATTTCTCAGCATTCCCCATCATACCAATACGTTATAAAATCAAGTCGGTATCTAATAAAGATGGTTACTAAAGATGGTTTGACAAGGCAAGATAAATTAGACTTTTACAAGGAAGCAGCTCAGTAATGATAACCATATTAAGAACATATTACACAGTTTCAAATGCTTGGCCAGTTGTTATTTCCAACATTCTATTGACATATGCATTTCAATTTGCCCCTTATGCATTATATAGACGGAAAATTGCAATATCAACATAAGTAAAACCATCGTTGTGTATGTGCCTAGACCTTCACAGACATAAAATACACAAAGCACTCCAAAAGCATTTCTTATTGTTGAAACGCTGATCATGATTTCAAGAAACATCACACAGTTTCCAGAAGCAATAACAGAAACAAAGAAACAAGTTAAACGCAAAAGAAGAACAACAAACCTTCGAGCTTGCCAAGTACCCTTTTGACAGCACCAACACAGCCTTGGCACGACATACCAACCTTGAGGACTGTAGTCTGCACAGAAAACGAAAGAAAGAATTCAATTTACCCATATCTCGGTAAAACCGAACAACTACATGTACCTACTGCAGTATATCAAAACTCTCATGCATATCGGCATTCTCATGATGATTACAAACTCTCAAAGCACAAGTCAACACGTAATTGGTTTTTTTTTTTTTTTTCTTGTCCATTTCTGCAGTTGCCTTGGAGAAATCACCAAAACAACAATCTGAGATCATACTAGAGTATTCAGCTTGTAAAACAAAACAGAACCCATAATTGTTCCCTAGAGACCATCAAAATGAACATATTTCTTCACTCAAACAAACGAAAGAGATCCTCTAGCTAAAAAGCTACATAGCAAAAGCCTATTTGAAAGTAAATGCTCAAAGAAAAAGAATCAAATCATCCGAAAGAAAAATAGGAATCAATTAAACCCGAGCGGGCCACCAGAAATCAAACAGAACAATGTTTCAATCAAAGGCGGATACATGAAATCAAAAGGAAGAAGAAAACCCAGATAGAGAAAGGAAGGAGAGGAAAGATGGATGAGGGTACCTGAGAGGCCATCTTTGACTCTACGTGGATCGGAAGAGCTGAGAAAATTGATAATGCACCACCGAAAATCACTCCGTGTTTTTATAATGCGAAACAGACACTATTGGCGGTGGGTTATTGGACTCGGGCCTCCGGTAGTTGACCCGGTTTTCTTTTTTCTTTTTTCTTTTTCTTTTTTTTGGGTTACATTCTTTTTTCTTTCTTTTTAATTTGACGTGACGTAACGTAAAAGGTATAAAAAAGGTATGGTTGTTATTGTATCGTTTTTGGGGCCTTCAAAAGTAAAAGCTTGGTTTTGGTTCATTACTAATACAAATCTATTTTCATTTTTGGTCTTTCATATCTAATCTCTTTGACAAATAAAAAGTTTATAAAAAATAAAAATATATAAAAACATACAAATAAATGTGAGGCATAATATTTGCATGTACTTAAACGGGGTCTACCTTGACAACGTAAGATCAATGAGCAACTACAAATTATGACATTAAGTTAAAATTTGCCTTCAGAATATTGTCATTATGTTCTTATTACGAGGCTAAGTAACTCTGATTCTTGAATTTTCTTGGAGTACGTACACTCTTCTGAAATGAATTAAAAAAAAAATGATTGAACAACCTAAAGTAGAAAACAGAAAGAAGAAATAAGTTGGTTGAACCAACTGATGGAACAATAAAGAAAATAATGAAGTTGCAGTACAGACTACAAAGTACATGTAATTTAGTTGTAGTACAAAGTACAAAGTATTGGTGCTTGAATTAGTAATATGATCTTCCCTTTTTTTCTTTTTCTTTTTTGGTGAAGAAATAGTATGATCAACTACCCAATGTCTTGGAATCCAATATGGGCTGGCACAGTATAGTAAGGCTTAGGGTAGGACCGGATCGGGGCTTAAATATGTAAGTTTTTACCCATTTTTAAAGCTCATTTCGTTATGGCTAATACGGCCGGCTTTTTTAATAGGGCTAAATACAGTTGAATATGACATTATTTTGTTTAACAAAATAAATTCATTAGTTATAATTTTTTCTCAAAAATTACCTCAAGGGATATATGTGATACAAAACCTTATTTTTAGTCATATTTAACATACATATACATTATATTTAACTTAAGACATGTAGAATTATTAATCTAAGTAGTTATATTCATATATCTCATTAACTATCTCTCTAGATCACCAAAAACAAATTGTTAGTTAACAAAGCAAAACAAAATTTAAAGAAATAAAGCTTACAAAATAAATTATAAAAAAGAGGACTAGTTGTATTGTATAAAAAATAAGAAACATATTAAAAACAATAGAAAAATAAGAAATTATTAGGGCCTAAAGGACGGGCTCTAGGGCCGGACCGGCTTTGGCCCTAAAGGGCTCAATAGGGTAGGGTCGTAGGTTAGGGTCGGGTTTCATTTTCTTAACCATTGCCCTACCCTAATTAAAAAAGGCTAGGGTTGGCCCTCCCTAAGCTTTGGCCCTATAGGGTAGGGTGGGTTTTAGGGCGGGCTACGGCCGAAAGGCCAAATGATGAGGCCAACTGTATAATGATTGAGGTAACATACTTTTTGGCCTTACTAGTTACCTTTACTTTTTAAGGATTAAAATATCGACGATCACGAAAATATCGATGGTTTGAAGAAAAAAAAATCTCAATAGATATATCGAGAAATTATCGAATATTGATATAAATTTTATCAAAATTTTATATAAAAATTGTCTATTCGACCAAAAATAGACTAAATATAAAATATTGGAAGGAAAGATATGAAGATTAATATCGGTGTTTGTAAAAAACGGAAATTTTGAGAAAAGATCAAGGATATTGTGGAGATTTTAGACTAGCCATGAAATTCTCTCGTACAAGGAGTAACAAAAATCTTGGTGAAGGGTGATGATCTAAATGTATTGAATGACATTGATGTTCATGGCTGGGAATATACCGAAATTGGAAGAGTTCTTGATGCAATCAGAATCATGAAGAGAGAGCTGTCACAGACTTTTATCCCATGTCGGTGGAGAGAGAATATGTATTGGCATTTTCTAGCTTCAGATTCTATATATCAATGAGATATTTATTAAAACAAAAAACAAAAAAAGAATCTTAACACCACCGAAGTCTAAATCTTAAAATTTGATGTCCATGCAAGTTGATTTTTTTATTTATTTGTTATCAACTTCGTGCACATCAAAATCCAATCCTACTCACTCAGTCTACTAGTCCAATCCAATGATATAGAGATTCATGATTAACTAACAAACGGTTATAGGATATTTACTTTGTGTGTGTCTTGGTAAGAGTGATAAGTTTTCAAGTTAGAATAAGATTACATTTCCTTCTACATACTTAAAAGATATTGTATAATTCCATATATAAAAAGGCTCTTACCATTTATTTAAACTAAAACTTTGTTGTTTATGTGTACAATATTACCATACTCAATTGCGAAACAGAAAGCCTCTATATTGCAATATTGATTTCGGTTGAGCACCATTAGTAGTAATGAGTTGAAAAATCCTGCATGTTATGTTTCTTTGTTTTGAGTCTGAATAAGTAGCTGAGCTTCTTATTCATACTGAGCTCTACACTCTTCATGTTTTTTTTGGCCATTTAGTATTTCTAGCATAAGCTCAACTATATTCATATACTGTATACGCTTTGTATATTACTGATCACATATATACAATACTTTAAAAAAAAAACATATTCAATACATTTTGTTTACTTCAAAGTTTAGAGATTTTGCATATTATAGCGGGCGGATCCGTGACATACAAGATTATAATCAAAATTATAATCAGAATATCAACCATTAGATCTAATAACAACTAACGGTTGAGAGTAGTCAAAAAAACTAAAAACAATTTCTTTTCTTTTCTTTTTTCTTTAAATCAATTAATGAAATCTATCTATTAAATACATAATGAAAATTGATGATTACCTACTATCATTTTGGAATACAATTAACATGAAGGTAATGGTTTCCATTTGATTTGAAACTCATTTACTAGAAAGTACCATCACCATCTACCTCTTCTTCTTCAAAGAAAAAAAAAATTATCCAGATAATGTATGCCATAACACGTTGGAAAACTTATGATCATATTATGTATGGAAGTACTCATATTATCTTGTGCTAGGACCAACCAGAAGCTTTTGATAAATAAAATAAAATAAAAAATAAAAAAA
>NC_020497.1:9133815-9150024 GCF_000184155.1 Fragaria vesca subsp. vesca
AAAAGTCATTGGCAAAGAAAACATATTCATTTGTATTTGTGGGTATTCATACAATAAAATTTATGCAGTTATCATATGATTCATATTTCTGTTTTTTAAAAGTTCGGTTTTGAAAAAAAAAAAACCCAAAATAAAACTTTTGGGTGCTATTTCTAGTACAAATACTATTTGATGATATCATCAATATTATTATTATAACCAAACTCGAGTACATGTCCAAATTATTCTGTCAAACATGTTGAAAGCGAGAAACATATTTTAGTTGTCGTCAATAGAATATAGAACTGCTATTACAATTGTAGAAGCAGTAACAAGAATAATCGATTCCCCCACGGATGGCAATGCATTGAGCTCCTACATCATGGTGTTTTGTGAAGCACTTGTCTCGACAATCTTGTAAGGTACACCCACTAGGATACAACTTCTCTTGGCATCTCTTTTGTGCATTTGCTTGTGGGAGCATCCAACTTTCAAAAGCAACTGAAAATTTTGAAAGATGACAACAAAATATTTATATAAACATTTGATCTATATATAGGCTTAAATGTCTATAGGCATTACAGGCTAACAGCCTAAAGTGAGAGAACATATACCAAAGAACATGAAACATAATGACACAAAGGAGAAGTTGGCAAACCTGAGAAAGCCAGAAAAATAAGGAACAACTGGAAATAAGAAAACTTTGACATCTCTTACACAAAAAGGAATAATTAATATGTAATCTCAAAGTTTTGTAGAATGATGAATCACAAAACTCCATTGAGAAGGAATATATAGCCGGCCAATATAAATCTAACGGTCAAAAACAAAACTATTGAAACTTTAAAGTAGATATCTCAATCGTTAGATCTAGATGCATGGAGTAATAGGCAAGATACGGCCAATATGAGGAATCAGTAATCATAAATATAATAAGTCAATCCACATCTGTATATATTTTTCTTTTAATGTTCTCATATATAGTAGTTATTTATTTATAACCATAATATTATAATGCATCATGAATAAATCAATTAACTACTATGTTTAAACATATAATCTTTCTCTTTAGAGAGGAATTGATATTATTTGCAGTCAAAGTCATGTAAACCGCCACGTGTACTAAAACTTATACAAAAGTTACATGACCAAAAAAATAACCTTCGACTAAACTTATTAAACCTTTAAGTGACGCTCTTTGAACAGTAAGTCTAACATATGTATATATTTTATTTTAATATTCTCATATATAGTAGTTATTTATAACCATAATGCATCATGGACAAGTCAATTAACTACTATGTTTAAACATGTAATCTTTCTCTTTGAGAGGAATTGATATTATTTGCAGTCAAAGTCATGTAAACGGCCAACATGTACTAAAACTTATACAGAAAGTTACATGACCAAAAAAATAACCTTTGGCTAAACTTATTAAACCTTTAAGTGACGCTTGTTGAACAGTAAGTCTAATATATGTATATATTTTTATGTTAATATTCTCATATATAGTAGTTATTTATAACCATATAATTTTTTTTGAACCAAGGCAGAAACATTGAGTAGGGGCAAGAAATCTTTACTTTCCAAGAACAATAGCATTGAACAGAATCATTGAATTTTGTCATTCATTTGGTCAGAATCATTGAATTTATAACCATATAATATTATCATACATCATGGACAAGTCAATTAACTACTATGTTTAAACATGTAATCTTTCTCTTTAAGAGAAATTGATATTAAGGTAAAATATTGTATAATCCTTGTGGTTTGAAGTCAACATCTGTTTAGTCCTTATGGTTTTATTTTAATCTGAATAGTTCTTAAAGTCATGATTTTTCATCCAAATAGTCTTTATGGCATTTAACTGAGAAAATTGTTGGAATGACTATTTGGATAAAAAATCATGACTTTAAGGACTATTCAGATTAAAATAAAACCATAAAGACCATTTGGATGAAAAATTATGCCTTTAAGGACTATTCAGATTAAAATAAAACCACAAAAACTAAACAGATGTCGACTTCAAAACAGAAGGACTAAACAAATTTCAATTCTTGATATTATTTGCAGTCAAAGTCATGCAAACGGCCACGTGTACTAAAACTTATACAGAAAGTTACAAGACCAAAAAAATAACCTTCGGCTAAACTTATCAAACCTTTAAGTGATTCTCTTTGAACAGTCAGCCTAACCCTAATTAGGAATAATCTCGCTTTCTTAAAAAAAAAAAAAAGAACTAGGAACATCTTAAATTATTTTACGTTAATTACTCATTCAAAAGGCTTCAGTCGATAATGTCTCAAATTTTGAACCCTAAGGCCATCTCCAAATATGAAAGGCTAAAAAGTGCCCAGGGCTACATTTTAACCCCTTAAATATGATTGTTTATTCAATTAATCAGATTATGACAGTCTCCTCTCCTCACCTTGCACATGCCCTCTTTACATTTTACAAATTTCGATTTCTCTCTTCATGGCACCATACAAGGCAAAGCTCACCAAGGTCACCAACGGGGTTAAGTTGAGCTCTCTAAGCCATTTTGACCCGACCCCACATGTTTAGCCCTTTAGAATTACTTATTGGAGATTATAAAGTTCAGATATATGTTGTCAAGATTAGTTTGTCCCACCGGTGGGAGATGACACAAGCAAGTACTTTCACCTTCCCCTTAAAGTGAGAGACCATATAACAAAAAAGGTGAAAATTTTGACATCTCTTGCATAAAAGGAAACAGTTAATTATGTACTCTCACTCAAAGTTTTGTCGAACGGTGAATCACAAAACTCTATTGAAAAAGAACATATAGGCAGCCAGTATAAATCTAACTGTCAAAAATAAAACTTTTGAAACTTTAAATTAGACATCTCCACCGTTAGATCTAAATCCAAGGATGACTAAGTATGTGTACACCATTGTATAGATCTAATCACATATTAGAAGTATTAACACAAACATGTAAGCTTTTTCCCTTTTATTCTTCTCCAATTTGCTTCACTGTACCTAATTAAAAACGCTAAAAAATTCAATAAGATTACATTTGGTTCTGAACAATAACTAGCAAAATATAAAGTGTTGTAAAACGAACAATATAAAACGGAGCATCTTAAAAAGTTTATCAAACAAACATACCGCGGCTTCTCTCTAACTCTCTCTTCAGGTTAGGGTTTTTTTTTAGCTGTGCGGCGCTTTTCTGATTCCGTGGCAGCAACAACCATGATGAGAAAAAAAATCTGTCGCAGCCTCGGCTGCATTCGTGACGTCAAGTCTCATCTCAATGCTTTCTCTGCGCAACCAAGATAAACCGGTGGATCTGGGCAATCTCTGGTGTCCAAAGAATGGCTTCATAATCCAAAGATTTTACCTTGTTGGACGACTAAATTCCTCTCAAACTGTCGTCTTTGAAGCTTTTAGAAGTGCAGTATGCTCCATGTGGAGACTTTCAACTCCGGTGGAAGTTCAGGCAAGGGGTGTTAGGTTTTTGTTTACCTTTTCCTTACCTCAGAGAGAGATGTCAATCAGGTGAAGAGAGGAGAACCTTGGGCATATCAACGTGCCATGATTCTTCTTAACAACTATGATGACTTTTATGAAATTATGGTTGTTCATCTGGACTTGGTTTGGATATGGGTGGAAATCCAAAATTACCGGTAGAGTTATCTGCTGCTGCAACGGTGAGATTGGTGGCGGAGACTATTGGAATGGTGCTGCAAGTTGATAATGGAAGGATCCAGCGTGTTACTCTCCCTCTGAATCAACCGGTGAGGTTGGAGCACCGGATTTGGGTTTCCCTAGTGGACGTCCTCTTAGTGAATTACATGTATGAACAGTTACTGGAAAAGGTGTCGGCCTTGCGCTATGATTAATCACAAAGGAGATCTGTGCCCTAAAGAGAATGAGGAGGTCCTGAAAGCAACTACAGCTCCAATCACGGCGGCAGCAGCACCGCCGCCCATGGTTTTTGGGATAATACCCCTTAAACCTAATTGTCCTTTCTCTGCCATCACTATATTTCCTCATTTCCTCAGGATTAATTACAAAACACCACCTAAACTATGATGCTATTTTCATTTTCATACCTAACTATCAAAAACTTACATTTTCATACCCAAATTTCATTCCGTTAGCATTTTGATACCCTAACCACTAACAACGTTAAATTTTGAGGGCATTTTGTCATTTAAATAAATATATCATTTTTTACATTTACTTTAACAAAATAATTTATTTTTTGAGGTCATCAAATACAAATAAAACAATTTACTTTCGCAAAAATATTTTAAAAAAAACTCTAAAATTAAATATTTATTTTTGCAACAATAATGATAAAAGTTAGTAGAACTCTTGTATGTATATATATTTTTGGAGTTACATGTTAAGCAAAACAAAATAAATTAAATTAAAATATATAAATAAAATAAATTATTTCGAGAAAATATCGAATATCAATGAAAATTTTATCAAATTTTATCCATTGTTGCAAAAATAAATATTTAATTTTGGAATTTTTTTTCTTCAATATTTTTGCTAAAGTAAATTGTTTTATTTGTATTTGATAACCACAAAAAATAAATAATTTTGTTAAAGTAAATGTAAAAAATGATATATTTATTGAAATGATGAAAATGTCCTCAAAATTTAATGGTGTTGGTGGTCAGGGTATTAAAATGATGAAAATGCAAGGTTTTGATAGTTAGATATGAAAATGAAAATAACATCATAATTCGGGTGGTGTTTTGTAATTAATCCATTTCAGATCCTCATTGTTTCCAAATGAGAAGCGACCTATTCAAATCAGAGAGGTCCCAGCTTTCCCCTCCCTAACCAAAAAAACTGGGATGAGGTGTGAAAGGGAGGAACCGACCAAGAGTAAGGGTGCTCGCCATGCATTGGCCCTTGTCCCTCTGCCTCTGAACCCTGAGGAGATAGGTTTTACTGTCTCAGATGGAGGTTCCCTAGGAATCAAGAAGACTGGAAAGTCACCGAAGAAGCATGGATGCCCATGCCATGAGGAAGCCGTAACAAGATGATGCCGAAATTGGGGGACATCTCGAACTCAATAGAGTCATGATCAGCGACATCCGCTAAAGGGGAGAGATGCCCCAATGAAGAGGCTGAGGAGTAGTAGTCTCCTAGCTTGACTAGGAAAGACCCTTACATGTGCCCTAAATGTTCACCCTACCTCCCACTTCGATGAAAGGTACACCATGAGGCCTCTAATCGGGGAAGGAAGTTGAATTTTTGGGGTATGGGAGGTGATAATCATATCCGCTATTTTTTTATGTAGTTTTGAGGTTGATTTTTTCAATTCTTAGATGTAGTTTTGATTCAAGTTTCGAACTTTGTTGGCTTGAGTGATTTTCGAACTCTCTGTTTGACCGTTTCCGGTCATAATGATCTATCATCAATGGGATAAATCCTTTTCACCTAAAAAAGTATAGAACAAATTCTTTGATATCCAAAAAGATTCGATTGTTCCAGAACAGAATATTGATCTCTCATAGATTCTTAGAAAGTGTATGATATGCATGTATAACAAACAGTAATGAAGATAGATCATAGATACGTGGCTAAACCGATCGTAATATCTGATGTATGAGAATATTGACCTAAACCAATCGTAATATCTATATATGTAGGATATGCATGCACATCAAATGCATGGCCAGCTTAATTATATTCTTGGTCCAATTTTTCATATAAAGAAGTAAGCATAATATGCTTGGCCACAATCAAAATCTACAACCTTCCAATTTGACCAAGTTGAGCAACTACTAATTATACGATTCAAGTTGGAGAACTTTATTTTTGAACGAATATTTCTAACTGCATAGTAATTAGCTATAGCTAGATACACTCAAAACAACTTTCCGACCTAGCTCATAAAAAATTACTGCAGGATAATTAATTTTTGTTAATTTTCCTGATATAATGTACGTATCATCGATATGTTTGCATCTTCAGAGTCTAGATATTTGCATTGATTAAGACGTGAGCATGTAACTAGTAGTTTCAGAAATTCAGGACTCCTAAGACTCTAAGACGGGCCTGAATAAGAACCTGCAGTATAAAGATGAAAGGATATTTGAGTAGTGCGGCTAGAATATTTGTATGACGTATGACAAGTTGAAGTTTCCTCTGTTTATAAGCCCTTGCATGCAGCTTCTAGCTAGTCATTCACCATACTAGAGATCAAAAACTTGCTGCGAAATGTCAAGGTCTTCATCATCAAGTCTCAGTTTGCAGGTCTCCGAACCAGCTCCGCCCCGAATTCTTCGATTGGAGCGGAAGCCTACTTTCGGGAAGAGATTGGAAACTATCGAGGAGGAGATGAACGAGCAGGGAGGTCATAGCTACAATCGCAGCGAGAAGAAACCTGCATTTGGATCTACAAATAAGGCCGATTTCACCAAACAAAGTCCTGCTGTGGTGGCTCGCTGATGATCAAACTAGTAACACGTACTGCAAGAATATATATACGACGTACCACAAGTGTTTAGTTAAGGAGCTATAAGCAGTTGTCTCAAAGGTTAGCGTCAAACATAATAAAAATTGTTGCTCTTAATTAGATCATATATCATGGATATGTTGTGGTTAATTATGTTATGTGCATGCCTAGAAACAACAATATGGGTTAGCTCTTGAAGTATATACCAGAAAAGTATATCTATATTTATATTGGAGTATTGGACCATGGTCTGAATATGCATTAAGTTGGAAGATTTGTGAGATTCAAATGAGGAAACAAAGAAAGAGCAGGGAGGTTGGCAATCACTCTGTCCAAACGCTCATAAATAACATCATCTTCGTGTTGCTTAAATTTACACCAAGTTAAAAGCATTGCCCGTAGAGGGTAGGTAAACTAAATTAGCTCTATTTGAAACGCCCCTAAATTGGACCATAATAATTTAATGCAACCGAATTGGGGAGAATATTTAGCTATACAGAATTCTCAGTACCAACATGACCAGACCATATTCCATCAGTCTAAACACATTCAGCAGAGGCCCAGCACACTTTTTAATAACTCACCTTTCAAATAAAAATGACTGCATTCAAGGGAAACAAAATCTCCGTTGTTGATATGAATAAACTTGTAGCAATCACAAAACTCTAGTACCATAATCTAAGTGAAACAAAATACAAGAACAAAAATCAGGTCATCCTTTGAGCAGCCTCTCTCGCGAGGAGCCTTTCCTTGGCCTTCGTTTTGGCCTGGGATTTGGAACCCATGATGCCACCACCCCACTTTTTCCTGTATTCCTCATACTTGTCATTAAAGTTGGCCTGCATTGCAATTAAAAGACCATAAGTTTTAGGCTAACAATACGGCACACTAGAATAACTTAACAGATTGTCATCAAATCTTTCATCCTATTCTAACTCACATTTATTGCTTCTAAGACCTTGCTGAAATCCATCCTATCTTGATTCTTGATCGTTGTCAGGCACAATACCGAAGCAGTTTTTTTATGGACAATCTAACAGTGAAATACAAAAAGTTAAATTCAAGGTCTTGCAAACAGAGCAATATAAAAGAAAAGGTATAAGCGTAATTACTGCTCCCAAGCGTGCTTTGCCCTTCACAATGCAGTAGGGGATTTGCATCTTCCTGCACAGGGCAGGGAGCCAGACAACCAACTCTATTGGATCAACATCATGAGCAATAACTACAAGTTGAGCCTTATTCTGCAAGTAAAAGGAATGTTACTAAAAAGTGAAACCTCAAAAGCCAGGAACAACATATATAAATGGCAGAGAACAATACCTGCTCAATGAGGTAGGTGACATGGTTGAGACCATATTTCACAACAATTGGCTTCTTGTTTTCAACAGTTATTCCTTGAGTTTCTTGTTGTGCCCTTGTCAAGAGACGCTCCTTCTTCTCTGCCTTGTCCTCAGGCCGATACTTCAAAAGCATCTTGAACAGGCTTGTAGCTACAATCACAGACAACAGCATAAGAGATCATTTTCTCATAAAAGTCAAAACAGCAGCAAAATTGCTCCTTCTCCGAAAGAAATAGAAGACAACAACATTACATTCCTCAAACAACAATAACATGTAAAACAGCAATACAGACAGTTGAAACCAATTCAAAAATAAGCAACCAATCATCCCACACTTGCATTGTCTAGGAAAGGACTTCTATTTCATCGCAACAATGCGTGTACACTACAAACCATCCAGAGAAAACCCCAAAATATTGGGATTGCAAAATCGTGACACGGAGACAGACAGAACATAAGTTCATTCTCCAACATATACCCAGAACACAAGCACCAACAAATTTGAGAGTCCTAACTATAAATGATATTCGACATGAATCTAATATAAAGTGAACAGTCATCGATAGAAAACGTCGTACCGATGTTCTTGTCGAGGGTCTTGGTGAACTGGTTCAAAGCAGGAGGAACCTTAAGCCTCTGCTGAAGGATTCTCTTCTTCCTCTGAATCTGAACAGCCTTGGGCCATTTAACGAATCGGGTCAGATCCCTCTTGGGAGGCAACGCCCCTCCGATCCCGAATTGCTTCGGCCGCTTCTCGAACAGTGGGTTCACCACCTTCTCCGGCTTCTTCTTCGAGGCGGCAACGGGAGCTTTTACACCCTTTTTGGGACCCTGCAACGATTAACCAACAACTAAGTGATATGTATGATCAGAATACGGCAACAGCGGAGGAGAAGAGTCCTGCTCACCATTTGCACCGGCTACTTCAGTTTTGCTCTGGAAACCCTACATGAAAACCTCCGTCGGGTATATATATCAACGAACACGGCTGGCTGGGCCTTCGTTTCTTACGAGCTGGGCCTTCGTTTGTAAGGTTTAAAGCTTCAATTCTCGATTGAAACTGTTCAAACCTAAAAAACAACACATGCAGAATTCTATCAAGAAGTGTAGTGTCTTGTGTGCACGGCCGTGAATGTCCTCGGCCACGTGCAGTGCATGTGATGGAAAGAAGGCGTTGAACATAAGGAAGGGCGTTAGTCAAGTAGCGTTAAAAACAAAACCAAAAAACCTCCAGACGCAGTAAAACAAGATTTACTGGAACTTAAAATGCTCTAAGGTGTCTCTCACCCGCAGCAATACCGGAACTCCAATCAATCACTCTGATCTCTCTTTTAATCTCGTTTTCTAAGGAGCCAAAGAGCAAGGAGAGATGTGGAAGCACATAGCGAGGCATAGTGTGGCGAATTCATTCAGTGGCTCTTCCTTCTCCTCCGAGATAGTCGGGCTCACCGGCCACACTCTCGGTCAACATCACTCAGGAGTGCCGCCGCGGACCTACGACGTTTTGTACCGCTGGGGCTAGGGTTCTCAACAAGCACTCCACGCTTGGCTGCCATATCGTCCAAGCCCTGAGTAAGAGTTTTGATTGAATAATGTGTTGAATTGAAATGGAGGCTTGGGCTTTATTGTGCTGCTTTTGGATATAATAATGTGTTTGATTTTGTGTATGAGAATTGCCATTCAATTTCACGATTTGGTTATCGTTTTTAATTGCTTTGCTCTACTAAGAGATACTTTGTTCAGTTTCATCATCCGATTGCGTTTCTATGTTTCATTGTTTGTTTTAGCATCCGTTGTAATCACTGTGATTTTAATTATAATGCTTTTGTACTGTTTAACATACCAAATGTAGGCAAAATGTGGGGGTGTTTGTAGAATTTAGGATCATAAATGCAAGTTCTGGTGCTTTGTGAGGCAATCAATTGCCCCTTTAGTAATGCTAGGTTTTTTGTGTGCAATCCTTTAGGTGGATAATGGCAATCAGTTTGTTTTGCTTTAATTGGGACTCTATATTGTTATTTGTTGAACTTTATGTCATTCGAGAAGTAGGAGACTTGTTTGTTAACTTAATTACCTGATTAACTAAAAGTGATCAACATTAGGTTTAGCTGATAAGGACTTAAGTGAATCTTGGACTCTAATAGATGAGTTGAAGATTAATCCTCTATGCACCTATATATATCAGATAGCAGATTATCTTCTACTATGTGAATTGGTATTGCTGTGAGGCTTGTCGATCGAGTGATGCTTCATCGTTTGAATACTTGCTGCTGATTGTTTCTGCTTAGCTGTCTGAAGAAATGGCTGGACAAAATGCTAATATAAACTATCTTACATTTGCAGTCTCATTAGATAACTATAGTTCTTCATTTAAATGGATTTTTTATTACTGTTTCATGATTATTGTAAATTTATGCTAAGATAAGCATAGAACTAAAGAAGAGTTCCTACAAGTGGTTGATCACTTTGAAATGTCGGATAAAGAGAAAGTAATGCAACGAGTATTTACTTCTGCAGCTTTGTGATTGAATGCATTTTTAGTTTTTATCTCCTTTATTTGAAGAGTGTCTACTCAATAGTTCCCTTTGAGTGAATAAAATTTGGCATAACTAATGAAGTAATAGTCCAAACCCCGTATGAATTAACATTTTGCCAAAACAATGTGTCAGCACTGGTCTAGGAAACCTACAAAAGAGTGCTTCTTTTGTAATTATTACATTGGATTAATGATCTGTGTGTCTAGAAGACAAGTGTATATAGAAGTAGTGCTCAAGTTTGAATGATAACTAGTTCTTGTAAGGCAATGATGTTATATCTAAGCTCACCTTCATGTATGTCCTAATATCCGGATCAAGAACAATAAATGAGTTTGTATCTTGACAAACATATATGTCACATTTATATATATCATAGTATAGAGACATTTTTACATGATGATTTAAGACCTGTACATTTCAGGTTAGAGTTACAATATCTACCACATGAGCTTCTGTTGTGACATTAACGATGTCAAATTTAATGTTTTTTTCATTTTAACACATTTCATTCAATTAAATCCTAGAATGCCTACTAATGTTGTTTAATTTTGTTACTTTGTTATGTGGACAACAACACATTATACAACAATAATGTGGAGAAAACGTATTTTAGGTAATCACACCGTTCGATAGTCTCACGAGGAGATAAAACGGCTATGCTAAAAAATTTACCTATTTTCGTCAGTGATTGAGCATTAGTCAACTCAGTCAACCTAAGTTCCTACACACCTATCAAGAAAAAACCAAACTGAAAATAAAAGGAAACTCAAATCGAACGGTTTTATAACGAAGTACGCGGCATTATGAGTATCAGAGTATGAGAGTTTTCAGGACGTATTTCGGACACCCAAGCTATTTATTACATTTTTCTAAAGTATACGGTGATTGTTTAAGGACGTCGAGGATATTTTCTAGTTTGTCATGATCACGAACCTCAAATTTACGAACCTAGTTGTGAAGTGGGTCTCGCGAGTGGTCCGTGACATTTTTCGGTGAATTTTTTCGACACCGGAGCTATTTTCTATGAATTTTTAAAGTTCTGAAATGGTGGAAAAAAAGTAAAACTTTAATGACATGGACATATGCGTGGGCCTCAATGCGCCATGTGGGCCAAATCTCACTATTAAGTTTTTTTATTTTATTTGAAAATCAGAAAATTCTTTTATGCACGATGTGTATTTACATGACGTAATCTTAACCGTTCATAACAATTCATATGTTTGACCATCTTGTTTCTATATTATTTCTTCTAATCTTGACCATCTATGTATGTATGTAAAGATGCACGTCGTGTACTGAAGATGTTATCTTGAAAATCTTGCGAAAATGGTAATAAATAGCTCGGGTGTTAAAAAAATTCCATCAAAATTAGTGCGTACTCAGGGTGATGCTATAATATCCCAGAATTTCGAATTTCTATTTTTAAAAGAAAAATTAATTTTCGAGCTAATTCTATTTCGATTTCCATTATTTTTTCAAATCCTTAGTAGCTTTCGAAAAATATTCAAATTTTTATTTTTTTAATTTTGTCTTTCGAACCCATAAGATTAAATTAGATGTCGTTACGAGTTTGTGAGATCTTTTAGAGTATTATTTGGACATCAAAGTTATTTTTAATGATTTTTAGATGTTGGTATTATCCAAAAATTTAATTAAAAATAGAATTTGTGGCGGTTTGGTCAAAGTCGGTTTGATGGTGTATATACATAGAGGAAGAGAGAAGGGATTGATCAGTTTAGACACAGACCGGGTCTCTGCCGACCCGAACGCCAGCGACGGGTCGACCCGGCTGCCGCTCCGTCCTCCGGCAACGGCGAGGAGAGAGACTGGTGGCGACGGATTCGTCTCGGCCTCGTGATCATCCCTGTGATCTCGGATATGTCAGAGGAGCTCCAGGGAGAGAGATTCGAAGTGGAGAAGAAGAGGCTGGGTTGCCGGCCAACTTTGGATTCCGGCCACGACGACGAGCAAGGCTGGTACTGGTAGCTTCGTCTCGGTCTCGTTAACGTCCCTATGCCTTCATCTTGCAGAGATGAGGTCTGGTGAGTGAGAATCGAGCAGAGGAAGGTCTTCCAGTTTTCCGGCGAGTTCCCAAGGTTTCCGGCGAGCTTTGGTTTCGTCTCAGGGATCAAATTCGGTCTAATTCCTGAGTTCTACATGCTTCTATAATTGAAATTGAGTTTTGTTGAGTTTGGAGGAATTTGGGATTTTGGCAGTGGAGGACCACCGTGGGTGGCCACTGTGTACAGCGGCGACGATGGTTCTAGGAGTTGATTTCCAGCTTTATTAGTATGTTGAATTGGTATGTGTGATTTCAGATACTTGAAGTCGATTTTCGTGGAGTTTTGATGAAGTTGGGATTTTGGCAGTGAGTTTAGTTTGTTGTTCATGGTGATGGAATTGTGTTTAGCTACTTAGTTTCAGCCTTGATATGAAGATTTGAGCATGATATTGATTATGTGATGCATTGGAATTGCAGAGATGGAAGAGTTGGTTGATTAGAACAGAATTCATGTTGTCATGTCTCAATTCCATAAATGGAGGAAGTAGAAGAAAGATGTTAAGTTGGATAATGGAAGTGTCCGTAGGTGTATTTGTTCATTATGAATAAGTTTGTGTGCCTAAAACAATATTGTGGAATGGTGAAAAGGAACAAACATTTGGTTGATAAGGCGAGATGGGTGTCCATAGTAGATTTGGAGTCGACTTGGTAGTAAAGGGGCAATTTGTATACGATGACGACATTGAGCAAAATACAAATTAGAATGTGAAGATAAATGAAATGAGTACGTACGACGTGTGATTTGGTAATTGTCGGAGAAGGTGAGCGGAATTGGAAATAAGGATTTTGGGTGTCCTTAGTAATTATGAGGACTCGGATCGATGTCCATATTGAAGCGACTTATTGGCTTCCTTGGAATAAGGCGATACGAGGATCGAATGCGAGTAGTTGGATTGTAAGAGCAGAAGGATAAGGATTTCAGAAGCGTGTTGCTAAGTTACTAATTTTAGTTGACGTCAGAACTAACGTTTAGATTTCAGGTAGGGTCTCTATCGGGGAACTTTTCTTTAATTTGATAATTAGAGTAATAATTGAAATGTGAGAATTGTGTGCCATTGAGTGATTAACTCTTGGTTGTTATTGTTTTTGTTAAAGTATGTGTAATCGTTGATTTTATATGAAATTGATGTTATTGCTTTTCATTAAAAGCATGTGTTGAATGTCATATTACGTGCATTGATATTCGATTGTATACATGATGCATTATGAGGAATAGTGAGAAATTATGAGAATGGAGATTCTGGAGAAGAGAATGAGATTATTACAACAGATTCATTTTGTGTAGTTGAGTTTCCTCATGTGTTGTCCTCGGGATCTATGATTAGCCCACACGTGCACAAATGTAGGGAAAGTATGCCCTTTCGACGTATGAGTCGATAAAATGATCTTCTCGGGTTGCGGATTGGGAGACCATGAGTATAACAAGAAAACTAACAAAAGAGGTACATGTGGTGAGATATTACTGATTGTTAGATCATATATTCGAGACATATGAGACCCCCAGTTGGTAAAATACACGGTATGGGACGTATAGGCTCACCTGTCTTTGATGTATGGATTGATCACCCAGTAATCGAGGAAGTCATTCATTAGCATACATGTATCAAATTGTCGTTATATATTTAAGGTATTGTTTAATTATTTGATAACTTGTTTGTGCGACCTAGTTAAGTATAACTTAAAAAAGGTTAGGCCCTACTGAGCGTCAGCTCACCCCTATGAGTCTTGTTCAGGTTTGTACGAGAACACGTGTTTCTAGAAGACTAACTGTGACGTTAGCTTTCGTGTACAAGTGGCGAGAAGTACAGAAGATTAGAAGTGAGAAAGATCGCAAGGCCTGCCTGTTATTTTGTTTTTGTAATTGTTTTTGTTATTGTAAACGTTTTATTTTCTTTTATTTCTGAAAAAGTATTTGAAATTGTTTTAGTTTCTTTTACTTTTCCCGCTCACGCTTTGGGTTCGGCATCAGGTGCTTGGAAACCACCGACACCGGGTCCGGGGTGTGACAGATGCGCTCTTTCTACCCATGTAAAAATTTTGAGAAAAGGATATATGCGTGACGAGGCTGCCTTTAGGGAGGAAGAAGGGTGCATGGGGTTGACCGGTTTGACCGACATCGAAACGACGGCGGACGGGATCTATATCTTTACCAAGAGCCTATTACGACTGCCCAAATGCTTATTACTCCTCCGTAATCACATTGACGATGTCAAATTTAACGTTTTTTCAATTTAGTACGTTTTATTCAATAAAATCCTAGTAAGCCTACTAGTTGACCGAGTGGATCGAGACTCAAAGGTTATCAAAAATTTGTAAATTTTTGTCTATAGCCTTATTTAAATACACTGATCACATCAGACGGTCAAGATTTAATTTTTTTAAGTGTAGTCAATGGAACCACAACGTGTCTACTACAGTGGTATAACTTGTATAATAGGTTTTATGCAAGTGTACACCTTTATGAAACAACTATATCTTGCAGACATAATTTTGAAAAATCGTCCGTAGGATGTGATAGGTATAGTGAAATACGGCTATGGTAGAAATATCACATATTTTTGATAACGTTTTGACTCTGATCAAGGTGGCTAACCCTATTTACACTAATTCTTCTCTATAAGGAGCCCTATCGTTGGGAGGTTAAATCCAAATTTTTAGATAGGCTACTACATCTCATCTACATGAGTGTGTGTGTGCGAAAGAATAGACAAAAATAAGTTAAGAAGGAGTGGGTAATAGCGTTTTCGTGTAATAAGTGACGTTGGTTTAAGGTTGATCGAGTAGATCCGAACTCAAAACGTTATCGATAATTGGTGAATAAGTCACATCTCATCTATGTGAGAGTGTGTGCGAAACAATCAAGATAAATAAGTCAGAAAAGAGTGTAGGTAATATTTAGAGTGTGATAAGTGACGTTGATTCGGGTTGACCAAATTTTTAGATGGGTTGTTACATCTCATCTACGTGAGTGTGTAATCACATTTTCTGATTCACAAATGAGATAAGATAATATTCTGGGCACTGGTTCGGCATGAATAACTTAGTAAACTTACTGGTGTCTATAGTTTGAGACATGCACATATATCTGATCAGTAGTACACATGGAATTCCAAACACACAAAATTTCAAGTCAAACGGAATCATAAATCCTAATGAAATGCAAAATGGCAAGTTAAGTGTAGCCGCGTTGGATGGAAAATAAAAGAAGTCGACGCATTTTAGGTAGTGGCAATGAAATAAATAGAAAAAAGAAAACATAACGAAATTGCCTCATCCCCGTTTTGAACCCAAAAAATCAAAAGAAACCAAACCACACCCTCACTCACTCACACTCTCTCTCTCTCTCTCCCTCCTTTCGTCCTCCTCTCCTTTTTCTCTCACCAAACCCTAACGAAGACTTTCTTTTTTCCTTCTCTTTCTCTTTCTTCATCCGATGCTCTAGTCTCATCAATCGTCTCCTAGATCCGATTTACAAAGGTACCTTTTCCGTCTTCATTTTCTAATTCTTGTAATTGGAGCCGATTGATCTATGTTTCTTCTTGTTTTTCGCTTCTCCGAATCTCAAATTTTTCTTTATTTCTATGTGCTTTCAAGCTTTTTTTCGTCACAGTTTTTCCAATTTTTTTTTCTTATAAACCCAACTATATATGGTTTCTATGTGGAGCTCCATGGGATACCCTCCCTTAACGGGGGGAGGAATCGAGTACTAATGTGGAACGGGGATGTGGATCTCTAATCTAAGATTGGGAATGGAACGGGGATGAGATTGTGATCTTCATCCCTAAACCCACTCAATAAATATACATATATTTAATGTAAATAAATAATATATATTAATTA
>NC_020497.1:9150864-9160094 GCF_000184155.1 Fragaria vesca subsp. vesca
AAAAGATCAGATTATATGGGCCGGCTGGTCTGGAGGCCAATAAAAAGGAGATCTGGTGTGGGTAGCAGCATCTAAGGCGAGTCTCCACTTTCTTGTTCAAGAGGAAAGTAGAGAGAGAGCGAGAGCATCGCCGCAAGCGGCCGAGAGCATCAAAGGCAAGAGTCCACTTTCTTGTTCGAGAGGAAAGGAGATATGGTGTGGGTTATAAAGCAGCATCAAAGGCAAGAGTCCACTTTCTTGTTCGAGAGGAAAGGAGAGAAAGAGAGCATCGTCCAACACCGACCAACACCGCAAGATCCGACGCAAGCGGCAGCGGCATGAGCCCACCAAACCTCCGCCCCCAAAGGATTCCAACAAGAAAGACGAGGATTTGGTATGCAATTCCATCTCTTAGGGTTTTGACAAATTTGTTTTGCCGTAGACCATCTTTTATTTTAGGGATTTGTTCATCTCTTGTTTTTCGGTTTATCCAAGTTTGTATTATCTAAAATCGAAAAATCTGATATATCTGAGGATTCAGGCTGTATTGGTTAAGTAAATGCAATGGGTTCGGCTTTTGAGTTGGTTACAAATGATTGTCGGTTTCGCTGAATTTGTATCTGTGTTATGTGCAGTCCGATGAAGATTTGGCCTCAAGCAGCAATTAGAATTGTACGTGGAGAGGGTTCAAGATTCTGATCCTGAGAGTATGAGGTATGTTCTATGACCTCTCTTTATTTACAGCCCACGATTTGTATGTGCTATATTTTCTCTTGGGTTGCAATTTACTTGACCTCACTTTATTTGATACGGAAGCTTCATGTTTTGGCCAGTATTCACCCCTACAGCTGCATCTTACTACCTAGACTAATATTAACTCGTCAGCAAAAATATTTGCTTATATGGATTGTGTGGCTTGACATGACATCAAATTTCATCTTGTAGGCAGGAAATTCGTACCTCAACTAGTTCCATGATACCAATGCCCCCCGCATTACGGAACTCTAAAAGCATACTATGAAACAATGACCGATTCAGATTTGAAGGTATGCTTTAACTATCGGTGCCTTGTCGACTTCCATAATAATAAGATTTTTTTCTTGTTTAAATAATATACTGTGTATTGCATGCAGAACTACCTTGCGGATATATTGTCGGTTTTGGAACTGACCATGTCTGCTGAAGGAGAACGGGTATGTCTATTATTTGAAGTTTGGTGTGTCTGCATTATACTTTTGTAGATTGCATAACTATTTGAACTTGTCATATATAACAGCTGTGTAATGATGTCTTTATATGTCCACTTCTTTCAGGAAAGCTTAAAGTTTAGATAGTTGGGTTCAGACGGTGATATTGGTTCATGGGGACATGAATATGTCAGGTTAGAATCTTTTAATTTCCAACAGAATGATATGCATTTTGTGGTATGTGAGTTTCATCATTTTAGTCCTTGCATATTTGTTAAGGTCCCTTAGGTATATGACTATATATATCCTCACTAGTGTGACTATCTTGTAATCAGGAACTTAGCTGGAGAAATTGCTCAAGAATATGCCAAGCGACAGGTGTGTATTTTTATCCTTTGGACATGTTGTATTAGCTTTATTTGTTGGAAAATTTAATTGAGGTCGCAAGACAACTTAATCTCGATCATTCTTCATTTCTGTACATTGAAATTAGTACACCCGTAGAAAATATTATTTTGCAATTTCTTTCAATGCTTGTATCATGTATCACTTAATGTTGCAATTGTTGTTGTAACATGTGTTAGTTAATCAAGATAAGAAACTCTTATAATTCATGCTATATGTATGTTAACTCTTGAGTATTGGTGCTAAATTGCTGTTTCAGTTGCAGAGTGATGAGACCCCGTTTGATGATTTAATGGAGTTAGTACAACAAATAGTTGCTTTTCACATGAGGGTAAGATCATAAACAAGTTTGTATTTTTCCTGTCTAAACATTTTTTAATCAAATGCTTCTGAAATTAGGTTGTGAATATGAATTCAGGTTGTGCTTGTCTGTTCAATTGTGTTTTATCTTGTATTAGCTGATTCATTGCAATCAAAAATTTGACTCAGGATGATGTGCCAAAAATAGTTAACTGGAGCCCAGTTAGTCACACAGCTTCAGTGAATCCCAGAATAATAGTTTACACGTTAAAGTTAAATCAAACTCTGCTCTGTATCATGCATTTTTAGACAATCTATAGAGTTGGAAATTAATATAATTTAATAACACATCTCTGTTAGTGTTTCTTAGGAAAATGTATTCAAAATGTATATATATTGGCTCTAATCAATTCTTAAATGCAATGCAGCACAATGCCGAACCGGAAGCTGTTGACCTTGTAATGGAGGTAAAACCAAATATTAAGTTGACAACATTCTTTGCCAGAGAAGCCCTTTCTTTTTGGGACTGGTACTGATAGCTTGTACAAATGTCCAATGCCAGGTTGAAGACCTTGATCTGTTAGTCGAGCATGTTGACAAGACAAATTTTAAGAGTACTTGTCTCTACCTCATCAGTTTGGTAAGGTGTGGCATGAATCTACCAAGTTTGCTTTTCCAGTTTTAGTTGGATAATTCTGTATCAGTTGCTCCACCAACTTATTGAAGTAATTGTTTGATATATGATAATGTTCTGAAAGGTGTCATTGTGATTTGTTAATGAGTCGCTTTGTTGACGTTTAATTTGTATCTCGTCGTACTGTAGATTGGTTCCTGGACCAGATGATATGTTAGTTTTGGATATTGCATTCATGATAAATCTGAAATTTGAAGAATATCCAAATGCACTTCTGATTGCCCTTTTCCTTGACAATAAGGAGGTTTGTGCTTTTCAAAAAAAATGGCATGTGTTTTGTTAATTGACTAGGGAAGTTGACAGAAGATTATACAAGTTATATGATTTGGTGCTAACAATTTTGAGTATGTTCGCAGTATGTAAAGCAAGTCTTTACATCTTGTGATGATCTGCTGCGTAAAAAGCAATTCTGTTACATCCTCGCCCAACATGTAAGTCATGGAATATATATTTGTAAAGAGGTTCTTCAAATCTCTCTCTCTCTCTCTCTCTCTCTCTCTCTCTCTCTCTCTCTTTGCATATGAATGCATTAGGTGCTCTAGAAAATTATACACTGGCTGAAAGGTGTGAATTTGACATTAGTATCTTATAGTGTGTTTCTGATGCTTGTTTTCCCGTTGGCCTTTACAGGGTAGTAATTTTGAGCTTAATGATGAGATGGTGTCAGAAGATGAAGAAAGAGAAGCAATGCAGGACATTATTAATAACGCTAAACTCAGTGAAGGTTATCTTACCCTTGCTCGTGATATTGAGGTCATGGAGGTCAAAACTCCAGAAAATATCTACAAGTTTTGAACGTTTCATTTCATGTCATAGATCTGACACTTGGTGCACATTTCAAAATTTGCTGTTGTGATGATATACCATCATAAGATTTTAAGGATTACTGCATTTAATGTGTAAAAAGCTATGCTGCTCTGAGTGTTTTTTTGTTGGTTACTTGCGTCCCTATCAACTTTTGGTATTTTTTAGTCACTCGATTGAACTAGGGAGTAAAATAGTGTTCTTTCACTCATCTAATTTAAGTAACTCAAAATCTACCGATGAGGTATCTATATTCAATTTTCATGCTCATTACTACCCACTTTCCATATGATACTGCTACTATTTAGGGGCCTCAACAATTGTAACATTTTGTAGTTTCCCTATGCATGGTTAATCAAACATGTCTAACTTCAACTACACCATTTGAGGATGCTTCATCATCATGTGGTATAATTTGAACTTCATTTTTGTCATATTGTGCTGACATCTTCTTAGGCGTTTCAAAAAAGAAGTTTTATAATATGGAGAAGAAGCTTCTAACCTAAAAGGGAGGACATCAGTTGATAGAAGAAAATTCAATTCAGAACTGCGTTTTAACTTTGCTAAGTCAACAATTTGGTATAATGACAACTGTAAAGTTGTATGAACTTGGGCTCTGTTTGTGTTAGCCTTTTGTTGCTTATGTAGCTGCTTCCCTTCTATAGTAAAATTATTCTGAAGATGATCACCTGAATATATGAATGACTTTGTAATTTACTTGAAAGTTCACTTACATGGGATTTTATTGAAGAAATGTCGATTTTATTTAAGATCACATTAGCAATGTGTTTATTTTTATTTTATTTTTAAACAAAACCAATTTACACAACCATGAAACCCGCAGCAAAGCGTGGGCTCAGTAGCTAGCATGATTGATGCACTTGACTATATGAATAGCTGCCTACTGACATGATACTTATTATCAACATGGATTTTTCAACTTGGTCATGCTCTTCAAGTTCATTATTGCTGTATCAGTTTTGCAATTTATTCCTTTCTTTTGTACAGGGCAATGCTGCTGGGAAGGTGATGACTGCTTCTTTACTTTTGTTTTAGCATTGTAAAGGTTAAAAAACCTATTAGAGTTTGCTGTTAAATGTGCTTAAAATTCTTTTTGGTGATTAATGTGCAGCTCTGGAGCCTAGTGGAAAGACAATCGCGTTTAGATCCTATAAATCTGGTAAGGAATTCGTCTTTCACACTGAATTTTGTTTTCACTTTTAGATCAGCAATCCTTTCTTTAAACCAAAATTAATTCGAGCATCTGTTTTGTGGATTATCTTGCGGTAAAGAGATGAACTGAAGAATGAGTACAAGTTTGACCGTTGGAGTACGAGTCGAATGTTTCCTTAACTTTGATAAGTATTTCGCTTCCTTTTTACTTTAACTGTTTGGTTTGTTGTTCTGCATGTGTTTTGGAATTGGATTTTAGATTGAAGGTGGTGCTCTGTGTGTGTGAGGCTGTAAGGGGGTTATATTTTTTCAGGTGTGCTTACTTCTCCTAAGTTTGTTATTTCGTTTTTTATATTATGAATCTGAATTTTGATCTTCTGTTGATATCCGAACTGTTTCTGATCTAATTACTTGCCCTATTGTTATTTTCCTCGTTCAAACGCCGGACTACTTGGATGAAGGAGCTTACGCCATCCAAGAAGCTCAACTTTTTCATCTGGAACAGGTAGCCGGCTTATCTCTACAATGTTGTTGTCTATTTACTTCAAATTCCTCGATAATTATGTTTTTGATTAATAGCACATTTTGGTTTTTATGTAGTTCTAGATTCAGGCTTGCACATGTTGGGGCCATTGAGATCGATCAGCAAAATAAGAATGCGAACTGTTAAAGTGAAAGAGAGAATAGTATTTGGGTTTGTGCATGTTTTGTATGCTTTTTATTTTTGGATCTGTTTCGAGATTCTAATATTGCTCTTTGTCCAGCGTTTAATTTGTTCCCATAACTGTGCTATGTGATTCAAATAGAGTTCAAGCCGCTTTGGCCTTTGATGTTGGTAAAAAAAAAAAAATATTCCCACCCTTGAAGACCATTTTGTTCTTATTTGTCCTTACTTTGAGCAGCTCTAATGTCTCAGTATTTCTTATCATGTTCTTTTGGTTCTATCCATATTTTTTTTTCCATTTTCGGTGTAGAGCCGATGAGATATCAGTGAAAATCTATGGAGTTTGGTTGATTTTGGGTGGGATCCAATTTGTTAGTTTCTCAAGTATATTCTTGATGTTATGCTTGATTTTATTGGCTTTTGCGTGCATTTTAATTTTTATTATGTTTTCATTTGAATTTTTTTTGGTGGCATGAAACTTGGTGTTTGAATGCAAAGAGTGCAATATAAATTTTCCCCAAGATGGATTCGTGGGAGTATAGATTTGGGAAGTTCCCAATCTTCCTCTGCTCGGATTGAATAGATAAGTCGAGTCCTTTTGAATTTTCAAATTTTTTCATTCCGTTTTTGTGTAGTTTTTATACTGTTTGAGATTGAGCTTATCATTTCAAGAAGGATAACTGTTCCCATTACCTGATTTGAGCTGATTCGGCGTTTGTCTGTTCTGCAGTCTAGGACCTCAATGATCGTTTGCACCGAATTCCAGTATATAGCTTGCTGATTTGATTTTCTTTTTTTAGCCGTTTATCAGGTAGAGTTACAGATTACATGCAATATACTCAAATAAAGAAAACTGTATTTCTTTCTTTCTGAGTTGAAATTATATTTTGTCAAATCAAACAACTCATTGGTCAATTTGTCAATCTCTTGAACTGCGTTGTGCAAGTAAGAGATACATTTGGTGTAATGGTCAAGTTCAATAGTGATACTTTTAATACCAATGCGTTAGCCCAACACACAAGCTCTTCATTTAAAAATAAGAGATACATTTGGTGTAATGGTCAAGTTTAATTAATTGACACAAATACTAGATATACCACAACTTGAACTTGCACAAGCTTTTTCCATGCAGGTTTCTTGTACAAAATGAGGGTTTTTTGCATGTGTTTCTGATAGTGACACATGCGCCTTTGTTAGTATAGCCTTGGATCGGGGTTTTGAAAATTCATGTTTTTGTTTTCTGTCATATTGGTAATGAAGTTTCTGTCATATTTTTATATATGACAACTCCTATTGGATTATTTTCCGTTCTTAATTTTTAACTAATATAAATTTTTCTGTTATACACATTCTGTTTTTTTTGTAGTTCGACATCTGGATAGAATTGCAACAGCTTGGTATGCTTTTTTATCTGTCATAATTTCAATCTTCCACTAATTTCTATAATGTAATCTATTGTTATTGAAACTATTAACTTTTAATAATGTATCTGGGGTTTACTTGAGGCAATCAACATATATTTGAATTTGTTATAATTTTCTATCTGTGTACCATGATCCTCAAAAATACTGAACTAGAAAACACAAACTGAGGCAGTCAAATAGTTATTGAATTTATTAAATTTTCAATTTGTGTAGCATGATCCTTCACAGTATTTAACATTAAAACAGACAATGGTTACTATTCGCGACATAGTATAAGAATTGAAGTGAATTGAGTTTAGTCAACTTTATGTGAATTCTACTTTATGTTTTCTTATTTAAGAAAATTCAGAATTTCTTTTTTAAGCATTCTTATATTTGCAATAGTAAAATGCCAGTTTCGAATATGTCACTCTTGAAGTATCTGATTGAACATCTCTACATTTACTTTAGCAATAGGGTAGCATGGCTAAAGATCTAATATCTCTGGATTTACTGATAAAATGCCTAACAATCCTAGCCGTCTGGTTTTATTAAAGATTGATCCAATGGTTTTTGTGCTATCCCTATAAAAGACCTTTGAACCCTCATTTTTACACAAAAAGTTGTTAACCAGCATCGTGTGAAACCCTATTTTCCTCATTTTTGAACTCGTATATATGGGATTTATGAAACCCCATATCTCAATTAATTCTTTTGCTTCCTTATGTAAACTCAGAAGAAGATTTAGCTGGATTTGGTCAAAATGCTAAATTAGATACCACATATATCATTAAATTGTCAGTGGTATAAGACAACATTAATTTATATCGTCTTCATTATTTCTTTGCATCTGAATATGTGATACCTGTTCTAAGTGCTTTCTTTTCATAAACCGTAAACAAAGAGATGATTGTATATGTATAAAACATTGAATTATTCAAAAGGAGAGTAGTATACATCACATCAACTAATTTAATTTTGTTATTCATCTCGGCTTTTTCTCACCTTAATTTCATGATACTATTGAATATTAGGAATTCGCTCCAAGATTATCCGTGTTGTTTTTTTTTCTTTTTTACTGATTCTGAATATTAGGAGTTCGCTCCACCTTAGTTTCATACCTATCAGTTTTTTACTGCCCCATATCTGAAGTCTGGACATAAGAGTAGAAACATATCAGGTAAGCTTTTTCTGTTCAAGTCCTTCCTCTTTTTCACACTTGATATCTCTCACTGATATATTTTTTTTCTTTTTTTCAAGTCCTTCCTCTTTTTAGCACTTGATATTTCTTACTGATATATTTTTTTTCTTTTTTTCAAGTCCTTCCTCATTTTGGCCGATTCCGACTCCGACAAAGACGACGGCTCCAGGAAACGCCGCAAAGACAAAAAGGCTGACTTCACAAAGCCGGTCAGCTTTGTCTCCACCGGCATCGTCATGCCCAACCAGGAAGCCGAGAACCATTTGAAGCAGCGAACCGGCGACATGGACGGCGCTCCTACATCAGGTTTTTCTGTGTTTTTAAGTTAGATCTGCTCATCGTTTTGTTGTACTTTACTTGCTTCTCTTCCTTTCAGTTGCAATTTACTATTTCTATTCCCCTTGTTTTTTTGTTTGATTTTCATAGATTTGATGAGATTCAATTCGTGTTGTTTATATTTTCCCTACATTTTTCATTTTGATTTCAAGGTAGCTTGATAGTATTCCATCACTGTGTGGTTTATGTGTCAATTTTATAGTACAGTACGTCCACGGCTTGCAGTACTGCCTTGATTTCTAGTTACGAGTTCAAATACTTCCAGATTTGAGATGGAGAAAGTTGTGTTAGTTGCTTAGTTTGAATTATGAGGATGTTAAAACCTTTTCCCTAAAAAAGATAGATTTTGCGTAGTTGGAACCATAATACGTTTCATTATTATATGTGTCTTTACTCATCAAATACATTTAAGAGATCAAGATATAGTCAAATACCCTTCTCTTTACATGCTTTCCTATAAGATAAATAAGATTGATGTTTGGTGATAAATCTTGCATTGCTAGTTACATTGCTAGTTGCATTGCCAGTTAAATGGATTTCAATAGTTACAGGGATAGCTACATATGCATTTTAACAGTCGCAGCAACGGGTCCATGTCATGTTAAAGGTAGTTACATTGGTAGCTACATTGATAGTTACATTGGTAGTTACATTGCCAGTGACATAGCTTTCAATAGTTATAGGGATAGCTACATATACATTTTAACACTTGCTTTTAATATAAATTTTCGTTCTAATACACAGCAGGAACCGCAACTGCATCACGCTGCAATTATTATGTAAATGACTTATGTAACTACATTAAGCTACCTATGTAACTATAGATGGATAGTTACCTAGGTAGTTACATATGCCTTTTAATAGTTTTAAGTCCAGTTACATGGAGATGTCTGTTAAACGTTAGTTACATGAATCAGTCACATGACCAGCTACATGGCTTTCAACAGTGACATGAGTAGTTATATTGTTAGTTACTTCATACTTACATTCCAGTTACATTGCCAGAAACATGTCCAAGTCACATAATAGTAGTTACATTGCCAGTTACATAGTCTTTCAATAGTTACAATGATAGCTACATAAC
>NC_020497.1:9160525-9162258 GCF_000184155.1 Fragaria vesca subsp. vesca
AAATACGGTGCGGACGTCCGCACCTGAGAAAAGTTACTATATATATATATAGACGCTGAAAACTATCTAGTTACATAGTTTCTTTTGCTTTTGTTGTTATTGGATTTAAGTAGGAGAAGACAGACTATTGACGAAAGAAGCCGGTGAATCTAGGGCTCCGGCGACGACGATACCTGTAATACTTAGGTAAAGTAATTCGATTTCTAGCTGATGGATTGTGTGGGTTCTTCAAAATTGAATCTAGATTTTGAGATTTTGTTTATTTCATGATGATTGATCAAGTACTTTTGATGGTGGATATTCTTTGCAATGAATTTGATTTCCGTTTGAGATAGCTTGCTGAAGCAGCCCAAGGTGTTCTTAAGGTAATCTTTTCAACTTCAATTTTATTTGGTTTTCTTTTTTCATGGTAAATTTGAAATTTGGTTATGTGGTTTTGATATATTGGCAATTTTAGATATGGGTATCAAATTTTGGATTTGGACTGCTTTTTTGTGACAGAGAGAAAGAGGATTTTGGTAGCTGTGATTGTCAGTGTGTGATTTTTGAGCCAGATTTCTAAAGCTTCTCCCCTTTGTTCAATTTCATGTGAAAAATGAATTTTTGAAGTTTACACTTAGTTTGGGTTTTGGCTCTCAAGTCATGTTTATTTACAGTTTTTATCTGATCCATTAGAGTTTTAGAAGATTGGTTTTCGTGCTTGAGAATTGTGCTTCAAACTTAGTGAGAAGTTCCTATTTGTTTGAATTTGTTTCCCCAATCCCCAGTCTGTAAACCGGATTTTGATAGTACTTATCAATGATACTGAACAATATCTCAATTTGGATCAAACCAATCAGCAAAAGGAAAATAGAAAAAAGGGAAGAGCTTTAACCTTTTCATGACTTCTCTGTATCTTTATTGAAGTCATGCCAAGGAAAGTGTGACATTTAGGAATTGTGCACCAGTTTTACTTGAGAACCGTTGGGTTCACTCGAATGTTTCCTTAACTTTGATAAGTATTTTTGCTTCCTACCTTTTACTTTTAACTGTTTGGTTTGTTGTTCTGCATGTGTTTTGGAATTGGATCTTAGATGAGGCTATAAGGGGGTTATATTTTTCCATGATTGCTTACTTCACCTAAGTTTTTTTTTATCTCGTTTTTTATATCGTGAATCTGAATTTCGATCTTCTTTGCTCTCTTTTTGAAATTTGAACTGTTTCTAATCTATGTTGATCTCTTTCCGATCTTGACGAAATTTGCAGTGTGTCATCAGCAAGAATAGGGAAGGTAATTCTGGGTTTTCGGGTTACAGGTATAATTATTGATATGTTTTCTTTCAAAGCAAGTGTTTAATTAGAATTACGTTGGGGTTTATAAGGTGTTATTTGATCCAATCGTTATTGTACGCATGCTGTCTTTCTAATTTTGGTGGGTTTTGTGGGTTCAGATTATATATGGCGTTGATAGTGCAATGTGCATTGGTTATAAATTGGGTGTTTGTTTGGAAAGTTTGTGAATATAAAGAGCTGGTCTTAAATTGGTTTATGGAGTTGATCTTCTATAGCGGTTGATGATAGGAACTGCACTGATTATCCTATATAGGTGATCACATGTTGATGATGTACTGTATTTTTGTAAACTTCTCTCTAGAAATGTAGAGAGGGGATGAGATTTGTGTATAACGTGCTTTGTTATCAAATGATGTGGAATGTCCTTTTGCAATTTTAAGTTGGGAATGAGTGTTTGCTAT
>NC_020497.1:9162278-9201361 GCF_000184155.1 Fragaria vesca subsp. vesca
TTTTTTTTATCTCGTTTTTATATCGTGAATCTGAATTTCGATCTTCTTTGCTCTCTTTTTGAAATTTGAACTGTTTCTAATCTATGTTGATCTCTTTCCGATCTTGACGAAATTTGCAGTGTGTCATCAGCAAGAATAGGGAAGGTAATTCTGGGTTTTCGGGTTACAGGTATAATTATTGATATGTTTTCTTTCAAAGCAAGTGTTTAATTAGAATTACGTTGGGGTTTATAAGGTGTATTTGATCCAATCGTTATTGTACGAAAGCATGCTGCTTTTCAATTTTTGGTGGGTTTTTGTGGGTTCAGATTATATATGGCGTTGATAGTGCAATGTGCATTGGTTATAAATTGGGTGTTTGTTTTGAAAAGTTTGTGAATATAAAGAGCTGGTCTTAAATTGGATTGGGACCGACTAGATATGAAAAGTGAAGCTTGGAAAGTGAGTTTTAGGTTTGATATAGATGCTGTTGCATCTATATGGATTTATCCCAACTGTGAAATTTTTGATTCCTCAAGAACTTATCAGCTGCAGAATTTGTTCTTACTGTAAGTGCCCATGTCAATTGTGGTCCAAAGTTTAGGATATTTAGGTTCTGAGACTTGACGTTTTCGTTTTGATATTGTTGCCACTGATGAAAAATATATCAGGGGAATTGGTGTCACTGATCTCTTGCCTCAGTCTTGCAATGCTGTGAGTAATTTCTGATTTCATTATATGTTTAGCGCAGTCTGATAAGGATTTTAATCAAAATTGGTTGCTTGGAATAGTTTATTTGATGCATTTTAACTTAATATTATGTGGCCTCGCGCCGCCTTACCCTTCTTAAGGGAAGGGTGGGCTTGGGCTGCATCTCGCTTGGACCTGGGTGTTGGGCGGAGGGTTGGGGGTCGCCACATATCTTAGCCCTCTCTCTGGCCACCTCCTGAAGCTTCCAGAGATCTCGACGCCATCTCTTTTTTCCTTTCTGCAGCTTTTCTCTGTCTTGCCCATTCTCTCGCTTCTCGCTCTTGAAACCTTCTAGAGCAGCTCCTTTTCCTTCCTGAAGAATCCAGCTCTTTCCTCTACACAATTTATAGTACAAGGAGATCACGTCTTCAATTAAGCTCTCTTTCTCTGGCTCTCGAGAGATTTAGGCCACGACACAGCACAAAGAGTGATGGAAGGAGTTTTTTTCTATTTCGCGAATTTCCTCCAATCTTCTTATCGCTTTCCTTCTCCAAAGTCAACCAAACTCTCTTATTGATAGAGTGAGAGATGAAAATTGATTTTGGGTTTTGTTGATGCAGCAATTTTAAGTCTGATATTGGGTTTGTCATCGACAACAAGAAGGAAGGCGATTTTGCAGGTCACGGGCTTCATTAGCTCAACGATTCTACATCGATGTGCAGGTTTGCGTATATGTTTCTTTTTCTTTTTTTAATGATAGCAGAATCTTGATTTTAATTGCTATTTGTTGGTTGCTTATGTGTGTATTGTTGCTGTGGTTAGTATGTAAAAGAGAGAACAATTTTAAATTGCTGTCATATGAAGTTATCTATCTAAGATTGATGTGAAGTATGGGATAGAGAGAACAATTTTAAATTGCTGGAAGAAAAATCGTTATCATCTCTTCAAAAGTAGTATTTTCTCTCCTCAAATGAAGTTCATGTCTTTTTGCATTTGGGATTCCAATGATTTTGCAGAGGAAGCTGAGCCAGGGATCTTTGTGTCTAAGAAATATGCAAGGAAAAAACATGGTAGGTAATTAAGCTCATGGTGAAATTGTTATAATTAGTGATAAGATACTAGGTTTGATCAATTCGTTTGAGAAGAATTAGCAGTAAGGTGATGCCATTTATGATTTTGGGAACAGATCTAAATTGAAAGTCTGCAGGAAAGGAATACTTGATTAGCAAAGCGAAGTGTAAGAATATACTTGAGTAGCAGTAGTTTGGATGCAATTGTGTTTCTTCTCAGGTTTACAATTCAAGAGCCATAGCCTTGGCTGGCCACAGCTTATTCAACAATTATGGGCATGAGCTTTTCAAGAAATCAGTCAGAAGGTATCCTCAAGGATTAGTAATGTTTAAGCCTTTTTGAATCATGATATTGCACTTCAGTTTTTTATTTGTAGTGAAATTTGTGGATGCCTCTTTTCTCAGTTATTTGAAATTATATGAATTGGTTGGATCAATGGTCATATCACAGTTGTGCTATTCATATACTGATACTTACAAGTGACATCGAACTCATGATTTGTATTATGCTCAGGTGGTCTGACCTTCATGGCAAGACCTTCATAAACTAAATATGCACAAATTGAATTGACAGTAAATTGAGTGTAATGAAAATTTCGCATAGGATGAAATTGCAGTCTGACCATCTTTCTAAATGACAAATATTACAGCTGCTTTTGTATTTCTTGCTGACTTTTGATTGAGCACTTACTAATTGAAATGACATAGTATTGAACCAATCAAAACAACTATTTGAAGGAAAAAAGATTACTTAAGGGATGTGACTCGGGCTTAATTTCAATTCTTTCAGTCCCTATATATATGAGGTTGTTTTTGAAAAATAGGGATAGACTAATAAATGACAGTCAAATCCCAGACATGCAAAGGCATCATGATCATGAGCTAAGCACCTGAGCTTTAAGTTTGTATTTATAACATGGGAGAGTATGACATACATGCCTTTTGGCATGAAGATTTCTTGATTAATGTCAACTTTCGTTTCATTCTTCAACAGGTCACTAGAGTGTACAAGGAAATAGAGCATGCTGAGATTGAACTTACTGTGAGTTTACTGCTCTGAATAATGTATATCTGATCATGAAAATGCACCTCCATGAAAAAGTTCTTAGGGTTAATTCATTGAAGACTATATTTGGTTTTTGTTGGTCAGGGCATACCGTCCTCTAAAAAAGAAACAAACATCATATATCTAATTGAATCAGGTATTAATAAAATTATTCTTTCCGATAACAAAAGGAAAAAGAACTGAAGCATGGACGGTAAAGGTTGAAACATCATTTGTTACCATCTGCCGGGTTTGAGTGTGTAAGATCGTTTTCGTTTTTGCTTTTTGGTTCTGGTGCTTCGGTGAAGATCGTCTGATAGTTGTTTCCTTTCCTTTTTTTTTTTTTTTGGTTGTTGCAGGGAGGTATGGGTTCATCGATTGAGTGATCAATCTAGAAATGATGTTTACAGGTTCATCTTTGATTTTGGTTTTTACTTTTTCATTAGTGAATTCATCTTCAACATCTATATATAATCAGTTGCTGGGTTTTCTTTTCCTCTGTGTTCCCTTGTTCTTGATTTGCATTTCCTTGACTTGGTGTAATGGAACGTTTTGTTATGTTGCAGACTTTCAATTTTCGGTGGATTATACCTTCCAATTTGGATAGCAATTGTAAAGATTGGAACTCTATTTGAGAATCATGTATATCAATGTGGAAATTTATGTTCTGTTTATAAATGAACTTATGATAACCTTGGATTTTGTTCAATTCTTTACAATCAAAAGAAATTGAACTTTCTTAGGCTGTTAAACCTGCACTGGACTTGAGTTTCAGTAAGTAGGAATGAATTTTTTGAAATTAATGACTATTATGGTGACTCTTTTGCTGGTCTCATACTGTTGGATTCTTCACATATGCAAGGAACAGTTCTCTGAACGCATTCTTGAGCAACATTGAGTTGCTTTTCAGCAACCTCTGCAAAAAGCACATTCCATGATTAAGTGGACCATCCTTCAACTGGTATGCATTGGTTTAGTTTTCAGTTTAGTAAATGGGATAAGCATTCATTGGCTGAAATAGATACTGTTATGGCTGGCAAGAATAACTGTGTAAAATCTAGGGAGGTAGATCCTGGCACTGAAGTTAAGAAGGATGTTGGCACTGAGAAGCAGTTGGAAGAGAATGAGGCTGCTGATATCAACAAGGAGGTTGATCGTGTGGATGAGCCAGAAGAGGAGTTTTTCAATGTGAGTACTTAAATCGTAAGGCTGTAACTTTTCAACAATCAGAAGAGATAAGCTTTGTTATTTCATTTCAATTCTTTTTTTGGGTAATTTTTTTTTTTCTATTCAGAGACATGATGACTATGTGATTTTAAGCTAAAAGGATAATGATGTTGAGAATGCACTGCAACATATAACTTGGTTAATTTGGAAGGTGATGACCTATTTGTGGTTTGGTTTACCAAGTTGTTATTGCTCATGTAATCAAAATGTTAGTTTCAGAAGTTCTTTAAAAGAAAAGAAAAACTGTCTCCTGATTTGTTTAGGCTCTATATATCAGATTGAAAAGAGTGACATTTTTATAGTACCAGTGTGAGGGAGCTAAGTCGAAGGTTCAAGATTTGGTTCCTAGGATTTGGTAGATATTTATTTCTGCACTACCCCTATATTAAGTTTTACCATAACATCAAAATATAATGGAACTAAAGATTTATTTTCCTTTAAGGAAGACCAAAAAAAAAGAGACAAATATACATATACCTTGCACTCTATGCATTGCTGATTTTTATGAATCTCTTCTACCCTTACTTGGTCCAACTAATGTGTTCTCTTATAGTTTGTTTTATAGCAGGGCAAATATTAGACTCATGTGGTGCGCTGTATGCTCTAAGAACTGCCAATGCCACACAGAATGGAGGAGGAAATTCTACAAAAGCCTGTCATAGGAGTGCAACTTCTTTGTGTATGTGTATTACATAATCTTTCAGCTTTAAAACTTATTCTACCATAGTTACACCAGTGACATGTGTGTTTCTAGATACTTATTTCCTTGGTATTAAATCAGGAAAGGAGTTAAGATTACACCTGAGAACAGAATAAACAAAATGGGGCAAAATGACTGTACTGAAATGAACATCCTTATTACATAAGATATATTAATTGTGAGTTTTGAGGTATGCTTTTCTGCTGTGTAGATGGGAGGGTAATGTTAGCAATGTTAATGGTAGAACATGGTTTGATAGCTTCATGAAACCTTCTTCTATATTCGGCAGGGCAGCAAACAAGGCAGCACAATGGAAAAATTGGGAGAAGTGCTAGGAGAACCAAGAAGCAGCTACCATGGGAGGTGACTTTGTGTATCTATGGTTTCCCAACTAACACTTCAGCTGTCCAGGTACCTATACTATGTATTATCATTGACTTGATGAAAATCTGGAAAGTTGCATTATTTCCTCTGGAACCTAAATTGGGTTTAGGTTTATCTAACAAAGTAATTCTTTTTCTAACAAAGTAATTATTTCTTTCTTTTTCTAACAAAGTAATTCTTTGCCAGACTACCGTAAAAATGCTTTTATCTTTTTCCCATTTTCATTAAATTGATTTATATTCATTTTGATTGGTGAAGTTGACCTCGAAACCATTGTGCAAATTGGTTTTGAATTCCTGATTTTAGTTTCTTTTGTTTTATTTTCCTGAAATTGATCGATTCTTCTTGACGTTTTCAGATTTCATATCGATTGCTGTTATGGCAAGAGTTTCATCAAGGCTGACAAAAGGTATTGCCTCTTTCTTGCTCTGGATGATTGATTTTCAATTCGTTTCTTGCTTGCATATCTGAATTCGGTGACTGCTTCAAGAATTTTGGGGTTTTGGAGAAATGGGTTTTTGCTTCTTGCTGGGAAATCAATGTTCTTTTTGGTTTTTATTTGTCTGGTTATTTTGCCTCTGTTTTGGTTTTGATTTGAAGATTCTTCTACGCTTTACAGTATAATACCCGAGGTAACCTTCTTACCTTTTTAATTATTTTTAGTTTCAGTACATGCAACTTTGTGGTTCAGATGAGTTTGGGATTTTCCAATTTGGCAATTTAAGGACTTCAGGGAATTGTAGCTTTGAAATTATGATCCTGTGTTCCTCATATTTTATGCAAAAATTAGTTGGGTTGGATAATCAATTTCAAACCTTAACCAAGGTTTTCAAATCAGTTGTGAGTTGATTTGAAGCTGAGAAAGAAGGAGATGCCTATGGGTAATGGGTTTTCAGTTCCATTAACTGTTTTGTTTTGTTTTTTGGTTTTGCAATTGTCTCATCGATTGAAAACTGAGTTTAGTAACAGTATATACTAAAACACAGACCATGATTGCCGCAGTGTAAATCATTAAAATACTCCAAATCATTTCCCTCATAAATTATTAACATATATGCAATTGGTGGTGAGTTCCATTGTTGGAATTGAGCTTTGAGTTTTTGTTTTTGGTTTGGTTGAGACTTCTTATTGATCATTCACAGCTGCCACTCTGGAGCACAGTAGACAAGTAAATGGGCAGTCTTTATCTGATCACTCTAATGATTGTCGGATATCTCATTTATGTAGGCTTCTTATTCAGTTCTCATTTCAATAGGAAATGGAAGCAACAGTCACCAGTAATAGAGATGTGTATGTTGCAGCAGTGCCTCTAAGAGCCACAAAAAAATGGACCTGTCCGGCGCTCCTCACCACTATGAGAAGACGTAGGAAATTCGGGACCTACCTTTGTAAGATTAATAATCTTTTCATAAGTGCAGGTAATACGCTCTGTGGATTACTTACTTTATTACTTTAACCAGCTTGCAGAATGAGCCTATGGGAGCATCTGATGATAATTATGGCGAATGTCCAAAACCAAAGTAAATGCAGTTAACATCTCATACTTCCATGGTAATGAAATAAGCATGTGCTTGAGATTATTATTGATCATAGGACATCATTACAACCTCAATATGATTATTGCCAAATATTACAATCACTTTTTATTATCTGTTTGAGAGCTTGAAGTACTAACTGAATTTTTCTCTCATATTTTGTGTTTTCTTGCATATACTTTACGATGACATATCAGGATGCCCTCAGGGATCTCAGGGTTGGTATCTTAATTATTCTCAATCCTATAAATGAATCAATCTTTATATATATATGTATACTCTTAAACGAAGATTTGTAGTGTATATCTGCATTCTTTAACAATTAATAAATCTTTATTAAAGGATGCCTAACTCTTATGATGTTAACTGTTGAAAAGAGACTGGTGAGATAATGTTCTTGGACTGACAATTTTTTGTTTTGAGGTAGGATAAGAAACCAACATTAAGTTTTGATCCTGCTCATGGCTGGGTTAGAAAACTTGCACACTTAAGTCAAACAAAATGTGGTATTTTTACTGTAATATGTGAGTACTTTTAGTGCAATTAGTACTTGGAAAGCATTAGTAAACTCTGATATCTGAAACTTACTTACATACTTATGAATTTAATTATTTGTATTTTATAAGTATTTTCGACAATATCTTTTCCTCTGTTTTTTTCCTTAGTTTCTTGAGGTCGGTTAGATGCCTTTATGACATTCTTTTTTTGACCTGTCCAATTATTGGATTAATACCTACAGAAGAACAGAATGAAGTGTTGATCATTCTTTTTCAATTAACTGCCTGTATTTTTGATTTTGAATGCAAAACATTGATCATAATGCACAAAACTCCGTTGCTTTACACAATTTGAGTACACTATTACATACAGAGAAATATATGAAAGTGCACAAAATTGATACACAACAACACTTTTGCAGGTGATGAGGTGAGCAATCCTCATGTACAACATCAAAACAGAAGCAGAGAAGAGATGATGTCGTGTGCATATCTGCTCTAAGTGGCAAGGGCAGAATTGAAGGTACATCTGATTGATTATGAATAAATGCTTCAACTTTATGATTAGAATGTGTTTTGTTTAACATGACTAAATTTGAATCTGATTCTAATTTGGTTAATCTTAGATGTGTATAGGTTATGAGGTTTAATTTAGATACTAGTGTTGCCGCAAAATGAAAATGGACAAATCTACAGAAAACATTGCCAACAATATTGATATTATGATACTACCACTATTTAGGGGCCTCAGCAATTGTAACATTTTGTAGTTTCCCTATGCATGGTTAATCAAACATGTCTAACTTCAACTACAGCATTAGAGGATGCTTCATCATCATGTGGTATAATTTGAACTTCATTTTTGTGTATCATACTGTGCTGACATCTTCTTAGGCGTTTCAAAAAAGAAGTTTTATAATATGGAGAAGAAGCTTCTAACCTAAAAAGGAGGACACCAGTTGATAGAGAAAGTTCAAAATTGCCTCAGGTGGACATCACTTGATAGAAGAAAATTCAATTCAGAACTGCGTTTTAACTTTGCTAAGTCAACAATTTGGTATAATGACAACTGTAAAGTTGCATGAACTTGGGTTCTGTTTGTGTTAGCCTTTTGTTGCTTATGTAGCTGCTTCCCTTCTATAGTAAAATTATTCTGAAGATGATCACCTGAATATATGAATGACTTTGTAATTTACTTGAAAGTTCACTTACATGGGATTTTATTGAAGAAATGTCAATTTTATTTAAGATCACATTAGCAATGTGTTTATTTTTATTTTATTTTTAAACAAAACCAATTTACACAACCATGAAACCCGCAGCAAAGCGTGGGCTCAGTAGCTAGTATGATTGATGCACTTGACTATATGAATAGCTGCCTACTGACATGATACTTATTATCAACATGGATTTTTCAACTTGGTCATGCTCTTCAAGTTCATTATTGCTGTATCAGTTTTGCAATTTATTCCTTTCATTTGTACAGGGCAATGCTGCTGGGAAGGTGATGATTGCTTCTTTACTTTGGTTTTTAGTATTGTAAAGGTTAAAAAACCTATTAGATTTTGCTGTTAAATGTGCTTAAAATTCTTTTTGGTGATTAATGTGCAACTCTGGAGCTTAGTGGAAAGACAATCGCGTTTAGGTCCTATAAATCTGGTAAGGAATTCATCTTTCACACTGAATTTTATTTTCACTTTTAGATCAGCAATCCTTTCTTTAAACCAAAATTAATTCAAGCATCTGTTTTGTGGATTATCCTGAGGTAAAGAGACGAACTGAAGAATGAGTACAAGTTTGACTGATGGAGTATGAGTTTGAGTATTGTAGTCACTCGAATGTTTCCTTAACTTTGATAAGTATTTCGCTTCCTTTTTACTTTAACTGTTTGGTTTGTTGTTCTGCGTGTGGTTTGGAATTGGATTTTAGATTGAAGGTGGTGCTCTGTGTGTGTGAGGTTGTAAGGGGGGTTATATTTTTTCAGGTGTGCTTACTTCTCCTAAGTTTGTTATTTCGTTTTTTATATTATGAATCTGAATTTTGATCTTCTTTTGATATCCGAACTGTTTCTGATCTAATTACATGCCCTATTGTTATTTTCCTTGTTCAAATGCTGGACTTCCTGGATGAAGGAGCTTACGCCATCCAAGAAGCTCAACTTTTTCATCTGGAACAAATTCAGGTAGCCGGCTTATCTCTACAATGTTGTCTATTTACTTCAGATTCCTTGATAATTATGTTTTTGATTAATTGCACATTTTGGTTTTTATGTAGTTTTAGATTCAGGCTTGCTTATTCTCCTTGCAGCTGTTCTAAAATGTATCGTCTTTTCTTTCAACTTTGCCTACAATGTTATTGTTTCTTTCTGGCTCAGCTTTATGGTTTGAATGGTGTGTTTTACTGTGTTACCATACTTAATTGGCTTATCATCCATTCATGGTTTTTTCTGTTTTATAAAGTGGGGGAGTAGTTTCTGTAAATCACCAATTATGAATTCATGGTTTTTCATGTTTTATAAAGTATTCTGTAGTGAACCAATTCAACCACTGATGTCTGCCTAATGATATAGATGTTTGACCTGTTTAATAATCTTTTCGTGCGTTTGAACAATGGTTCATGAGTGGTTGCATGCCTTGTGCTTAAATCCACTATCCTTTTGAGAATGTTGAACTTTTTGTGCTTCCCTGGAAATTTCGTGGTTGAAGGGCTGGATCAGATTCGTAGACAGATTATTCCTAGACGGTAAGTTTATTGTATTTGGAGTTTTCAGTTTTTCAGATTTGATTGTTCCTTTCATGTTGGCTATCGCTAATTGTAGTCATACGACTGAGTTGGGTTAGTCAATGTCAGTGGTCTAGAACTTCCTAAATTTTCTAAAATCAATTTAGAAAATTATATCAATTATGTACTCCAAAACCATGAAGTACAGTTGGAAACATAACTGTGAATTTTTGGCACTTTATGTTTTATTCTTGTTGATTGCAGGCTTTAGTGATGCAAGGTAAACATGCAGAAGCAGTAGTGGAACTGTCAAAGATATGCCTTGTTTGGCGGATTTTCCCTCCCGAGGAGTCTTCGGTATGTGCTCTATAATTCATCAAACAACTTTACCCAACAAAGCAACAATTTTTGACTCATAGCACTAATAGCCGCTATTCATGTTCCTATATTATCTGAGAGCTATTTTTCTTAGGGCATTTGCTTTATAGTTTTTCAGTATAGTCTTTGCCTGTATTTTTTACCTTTGTTATGGTGTTTAAAAATGTATTCTCTCTTTGTTTAATGGTTTTTGTTTTACATTTTCTAGTTAAGAAAATTATCTTATGCTCAATCCCAGTAAATAATTCAAACCGACATTGCGAGTCTTTTTTTGTAATCAAAAACAATTGTGAGTCTGTAGCTATATATATATATAAAGACATAATATTTTTCAATGACCTGGCTAGCCTCTAATCAATGTACACATGCATCATGAGAAATTGACTTTCCTTCCTAACTTTGTTGTTGCGTTTGGGATCAGTTTCTTGATGATTGGTTTTTACTGTGCAGCCTGAGATGGAGATGGTGGCTCGAGGCTTGGATAAACACTTGAAATGGATCAGAGGGAATTTCTTATGAGCATGCTTGTTGGCATTTGCAGCGAAGAGAGCCAGAAAAGAGCAGCAGAAGCGCTAGATTTGGTGTGTTTGCTTCTTGGCAAATTTTGTTATGCTAATTAGTAGTGACTTGTTATATTAGGTTGGTTTGAACTTTGAACTAAACATACAAGCTTCACTGATATAGCAATTAGGCATAACAAGATATTGTGTTGGCCTTTTGATATTGGATGATAGAACCCATAATCAAATCAAGTGCCAAATGGTGGTGTTCCTGACCATCCCACCCTTCTCTTCTCTGTCAGACTAGAAAAAGTAAAAGCCTTATCTGGATTTCCCTTTTTTGGATGCATAAACTGTATCTGTATGTTCTGATATTACAGATTAATGACATTTTCTTTAGCAGATGATGAAAGTCATTTTAAAGTATAGTGTTGCAGCTTGCAAGCATCATTTGGTTGTCTGTTATTGGTTTCTAATAGTGTGTCCCTTTTCTTTGCAGGTATCATGGCAAATAGTCTTTAGTTAGAAAATAACCATCAAGGAAGCACATGGTGAATCAAATCTAATAACCATAAGGAAACACATTGGGTATTTACTATTGTGAATAAGCTCTAATATCAATTAAGAAATATATCGTTCTTTTAGTGTTGTGAATCAATTATACATTGTATTTGCACAACTCGTTATATGTGAAATCATATATTTTTTCTTCAAACATGTATCATTTCACATGGGCATTTCCGGATAATTCAGTTCGCACGGGCAAATTGGTCTCGCATGACCATTGTGCGTGGACAAATTGGTCTCACATCCATTGTGTGCGGACAAATGTTGTCGCATACGGACAAATGACACGTCGCACACACCCTTTCTCCAGACAAATTTCATCCCACGTTTGACCACATAATCCCACACACCAAAAGCCACGTTCTCTACCAAAGAGCTGACAGCGGACAAACCTCCTCAAAGGACAAATTTTGTCGGACAAGTTTTCACTCGGGTCACAATGATCAGTCTCTCGATTGGCTAAACTCAATTATCCTCCTCCATCTGTTTGCAAACTGAGGCTTGGAGGATGATTGCATGTGCACGGGGTCCAACCCCCTAGTTACCAAAGCAGCGTGACCTCACATTGCATGGATCGCATGGAAAAGCTATGCTCGTTCGGGTAAAGTTCACTTACGCTCGGCCATGCACAAAATGGATCTACTCTCGATCTATCCGCTCGTGATTATGCATCTACAAGGGGTCCAACCCCGTGCGGGCACTGCTCACTATTCACAAATGAGTGCACTCGGCCCGGGCGATATCACTCCTCCAAAGATACAAATACTAGGGCAAGCGCACAACATTTGCATGGGAACGGTTCAATTACAATTCATGCGTGAGAACGCACAGCTGTGTTCACATTGAGGAAACAAGGCAATCACCATTGCTTAATTAAAGCCAGAAAAGACAAGGCAAGGAAACCAAATTCCATGCAAATTTGGAGAACTTGTTATATGGCGCCAAGTTCCACCGATCGTAATGGAAAAATGCACACGACAAAACAAGCTATCGAATACATTCATATAATGATGATTATGAATTTCAGAGCAACTCCACCTTCAAGTCTGACAAGCCAAAGCAAAGCTACGGGATGAGAAATTCTACTCTACACCCAGCAATTTTCTTTGGGCACCCATGCGGAACCGCCTAGCTCACTAAAGATTCTAAAATTGCTCGATCGAGGAACACAAAATTAGCTATCAGCTTGAAATATAGCAGCTTGTTCGCCCAGCTCTTTTTTCGACGGACGAACACCATGCTTGATCAACAAACTTGATCGGAACAATAAACTAAGAGCCCGACGCTCATACTTCTATTCTCTTTACCAATCTCATAATTGTATTGCAGTTACGAACACAAATTTAATTTGTTTTATTCTGAATTTGCAGTTACAAACAAAATAATCTCGCCCACGATCGGCCCCATTTCCATGAACGCTCAGCTCTTCAACCATATCTGCACGGTATCAAGCTGCCATCTAATTAACCCAAATGGAAAGTCCATATTATGCAAAGTCCATCTAGACTCACAAGATGGGAAAGTAACAAAGTAAACAATTCATGTTTAGTACTTCAGTTTGCCCACATACATACAAGAGCATCATCATGGTCTTAGACATGCATGGAAGGAGTCCAGTCAAGGACGTTCAGTTCTTCTAATGCATCAAGACAAATCTACCGATCGAAACACAAAGCAAATGCTCTTCACCAACAATTCTAACTATTATACATCAGAGACAGCAAGCTACTCTTGGCACCCAAACAACAAAGTCGCCAGGGCAGCCATGCATCAAGCTCCGAACAGCTAAATTGAACCTTTGAACACGAAAGAATTGCAGCAGAAATTCGACATCAGCGGTCAACTTCGACCGGAAACTTCGATTGAAGGAACTTCACGTTGAAGCGCCCAACAATTTTCTATGGGCACCCATGCCTTCGATCAGCACTCGAACCCAGCGCTCCAATTTTCTTCACAGATTACCGTTCGGAGTCCAACTCTCACCTGTTTCGCTCCTCCTTTCCGATCGGAGTTCAGAGCCCAATACTCAATCATCCATTCAATTACGGACAACAAGAAATTGAAGCACAAGTTTCTAGTCGGCATCTGTTCTATGAACGACGACATTCGAAACACCGTTTCAGAGCCTATCTTACAGAATCACAAGATTACAAACAATAGAGGCCCATGCCTTCCTCCATCTTCGAACGCAAAAGCTCAGCGTTCACCCAAATCCCAAAAATACTCGACTCCTGTCGTCGCCGGCAGAGGAGTCCACGCACAGCCCTCAAGCTTCGACTACTACGATAAGAGCTCGCTTGACCAACTCCGTATCCGACTCCGATCGAGATCGAAACCAACACTCACAAAAGCAGTTCAAACACAGCACAATACACACCTGGAAGTACAACGCCACAAAATTTCAGATCAATAGGAGTTACCAAGTCTTGCTGAAATTCAATACAACACAGCTGCCCCGTGCTACCTGGAAATTACATCAACCACGTACCCATATTTTACAGAATTTTATAGTAAATAAAGGTTCAGGTATCTTTAGCTTAATGACAGATTTTAGGAAGACATAATGAATTTGACACTAATTCTTTCGCCTAAAAGAACAGTATTGCCTTACATGTCATCTTTGCTTCACACCGGAAATGTTTATGGTGTTCATCAAAAATATATCAATTGGTGGTCAAGATTGCATGACAACTATATCAATTGGTGTTCATCAAAAATTACAATTCTAGCAGCACCATCATACATCCCCGTAGTGCCGTCGTGTCGACGTGCAGCCCCGCAGTGCCCTCGTGCCGTCCCACAACGCCGTCACTGCCCTTAGAGTCTAGATATGCAAACAATGCAAGTATGCAACTGCACAAGACGGGGGTATGGAAGATAAGCAAGAGATTTAGCAGAAGATCCCATAAAGGACAAATAGTAATCACTAACATACTATCTGAGGTTGAATATGGTTACAAAAATAGTCTTAACAAGACATTACATTTCCAATCTAATTCAAAAGTTCTTCAATAGCACTTTAGAGTTGTCCAATCAGCTTGTCTGTTGCTGAGGTTGGTTGTTTTGGCTCATTGTAGAAAATACAGTGATATGCGATAGCAAAAAAGAACCAGATTGAAGTCAGATAAAAAACAATCATGAATCATGTTAGATTCTCAGTTTAGAATAGAGATAGATTCATAAATTAAGTTCACTGTACCAACAAACTACCATAAGGACAACTAACTGAAAGAAAAAAGGAAGTGTAAATGAGCAAGGACTTTTATACAAAAGAAAAAAAAATTAACAGTCTGCACATCAAACTAAGCAACTGAACAGAATGGTGTTGTATCTCTCATAAACTATCATCCATAGCAACTAGCAAGAATCATCACAGTATGCCTAAGTCCTGCATTTGAACTTCAACGTAGCAAAAGAAACATTAAGAAATGAATAACAATAAAACCGTTACCTGAGTAATAACCAAAATGTAAGAATTACATGCAATATTAGACATATTTAAGACTAAAAGCATTAAACACACCTGGTGTTTATATTTCTCTTCTCCATTGACCCAACTTATTTTAAGTGCAAATCATCCAAATAATAACCATTGTATCTTAACACACACCTAAACAAATCAAGAAGACCCCAAAACCACAAGTCATTAAGAACTCCCCCAGAGATACCTGAATTAAAAAAAAAAATGAAGGAAAATAACCAAGAGATTTGGTATGGAATGTCTATTTTCATGCATGATCCTAACAGTAGCCAGGAAACTAAAGGCTGCGATACCTCTATGTACTAACAAGTAGCGACCCCAATTTGATACAAATAGCAAGTAGCAAGTAGCAAGTAGCAACCCCAAAATTGATCTCAAAAATCATCAAAATCAAAGATATTGAAAATGAAATAGATACAAACTAACCAGAATCAAATTACCAAGCAGCCTTGCTCGATTGATGCTTACATCTCGAGACGAGGTGATGCCTTGTGCGTGCAGTCAACCAACTTGTTCCCCCTTCATTCATATCGAAAGCTCAAAATCGCGTTTCGCACCTCGAAATCTAAACCCTGAGCCCCTGTTCGGACCCAATTGAGTAGTCTGAACTTTACACCTTTGCCACCGATTACGGAGAAGAGTCGCTCTGTACACTCTGCTAGCCGGAGTCAGGGAAGGAAGAGATTTATTGAATTTTTACCCGGAGAGTTTTTTACCCTTTTTTTTTAACTCACTCACTCAGTTTCACGTTGACCGTTATACAAGTAAGCATTAATCTATGGCTTATATGACTTCATTCTAACCATTAAATGGAAGGCTCTGATATGGCCACGTGTAAAACTGTCGTGTACCTCCACAACCGTGTATAGAAGAATCTCTGTTCAAGAAGAAATATAGAACTTTGATTAAAACCGGGGGCATTTATGTCATTCTTGTAAATTAACGGAAACTTTTAATGGTTAACTAACAAAATGAACAAAACTGTTTAGAAATGAAAGTTTAGGGATATATCGATTAAATTTGAAAACTGAGGGACAAGAATGTTTCTAGAAGTTAAATTTAAGATGTCACAATATTTAATCCAAAAAACAATTATTTGTCCTCGTAGTTGTTCATGAACAAAAGAATCTGCTCATTCCACCTAATGGGGTTAGTCAAGTGGAAGTATGCTAGGCTACAAGTGGAGCAAACGTTGCAAGGATGCTCCTGATAATAAGAGGTCTAAGGTTCGAACGTCAATTTGTGAAAAACATTCCTTAAGGAGGGGCCATACTAAAATTGCTCCTGGCTCCGAAGTGATAGCTCACTTGGCCACCATTTTTTTGTAATAAAAAAAAATGGCTCCTTCCTCTGCCAACTATTAAAAATGGTGGCTCTTTTTTCTTTGATCGAATAGTAACTTCATTAATTAAGAACATGTTACAACGAGATACGGATGTGGACGCACCTAGACTTCGGAGTAGAAGTACCGGAAAGAAACAAACATACACAAAGACATGCAACAGCACAACACAAAACAAAAATAACAACGACAAAGATATTGCTTCAAATCAAGACATAGTCACAATTTAGGTACGCGTGACCGTTCCGCTGTAACTCTTTTAAAATGGTGGCTCTTATTGAGCGATTAAATCCGATCCAAGCCAAGCCAAGCCTTATGGCAAAGTTGAACACCATTCCTTAAAGTTGTTACATATTATTGATATTAATGGACAATGGAAGTAGAGAAGACTTGATTGCAGAATAAACAGCACGCCAGCCATTCTGCGAAGGGTGCTCCTGGTCCCAAAAGAAAGACCTCCCGGGATTACTGCACACTGTGTACTTGTTTGCTCCACTTCTCTCGTCCACACTCCCACACGAGTATTCGCTGCTCACCCCAACACAGCATGGCATCAGTGGATTCTCTCGTGTTGTCGAATTTCCTGCATCTTAATTGCCAGTGAAAAATAGAGTAGACTTGTCAATGGTCGAATGTGGATTTGTTATGCTCAATAGTCCACAACTTATTACATACAAGTTACCTTACCAGCAGAACAAATGCGAATTAAAAAGGAATTAGATATTGATTTTGTAAGCTAAAAGTTTACGAATAACAATAGAAGAATATGACTCGATCAATTACCTTGTTCCAGGTGTTTTTGTTGTTGAATTGCAGATAAAAATGCGTTATAGAGATCCAAGATTACAATGGTAGATGCCTTAGTTGTCTGATTCTTCTTTAACTCTTCAACCTTTTTGTACAAAATCTGGTTGTGGAATCTTGAACCTGCGTTCATAGTTTCACTGCAATTCTGATACGAAGAAACTATGGAAGTTACGGCTGGCAAACATCCCATGGGCTCTATTGCTGTAACCAATATTTTTTTCACTCCCAAATCATTTATACGTTTTATGTTCACCACAAGCTGGTTAACAATCGATGTCGACACCGCTGGCAAATCCTGCCAAATAAAATCATGAGTGGAAGAGAAAAGAGAGAACCAAGAATACGTACGTACTGCATGCTTAGAAAAAATTGATATTACAGGGTAGAACTAGCATATATATGCATGATGTGTATAAAATTAAACTATGAAATGCTCGGATCAAGCTCTTTGTCCTAAATTACATGTAATGGAAAATCAATGAGCCAGCTAGCTAGGTAGAGTTAGCTTAACTACTCACCTGACTGTGGTTTCCTTTAAGAAAATAAGCAGCATAGTCGTTTCCAGCTACTGATACTAAAGCGATGGACAAGTCCAAGTCACTTTTGGTATACAATTTTTCTTCGACTAGTTGTTGGAGAAAATCAATTTGGGTAGTCATGTTTGGTGCACTGACCAGTGTCTCGAAAACACCAGTTCCTCCATATGCAAAGTTCATCCCGTCCCCGAGTTTCGATTTCTTCACACGGTTTCTCCATTTGTAAGGTACTGGAGATCTTATACGCAAAAAGGAAGCTGCATTTCCATAGAAAAAAGAAGCATATATCTCTGGTAAATTAATGACCCAAAAAAAAAAAATAATATATATATATATATGGATATTGAATGCATGATGCAGTGTACAAATTATTTTGTTCCTTGACATAACATGTTGGTGGTGTTATTCACACACCCCTTATTTTGTTATTCACACACCACATCTATAATGAGAGTCAATCATGAACCAAATTCAAAGGTGGTTTGTAAATAAAATTGAATTACAATAGTCGAAAAATGGATAAAGTGTGAAGAGCAAAAAATTATGGTGTGTGAATAATATCATGCTAAATAATTGTTTCTAAATGCTCGAACTTGCCTTATATCTTGGTCCCCGAGTTATGAATCTAGTTCCGCCCCTACTTGCTAGCTCAACTCGATTCATTTTTTATTGGTATCGAGTCATGCTAGCTCATACCAATATGATGTAATTTTGATTATTCTAGCAAATGGCTCGATTTGAAAATTGGAAGCTAATTTGTAAGCGAGGCCAAGTTTAGAAGCTTTAGATAGCATTTGTGATTTGAGATAGAATTGTGTAATAAAGGCGAAATTATACAGCGCACCCGGGTGCGCCGCGCACCCGGGTTCTTCACCGTCAGATTCTGACACGCGGAGAAGTCAGTTGTTGACATCGTTAAGTGGCTGTTAGGGTTTGTTTGGGTAAAAATACAGGGGGTGAAAAAGAGTAGAAAAGGTTAAGGGAGACTGAGCCCTCTTATTTCGAGCAGCAGCCCCTCTTTCTTCCATGTTTCATCAGATCGTCTAAACAACACTAAAGATTGAGCAGCCGATTGGTGTTGGTGCTAAACCGTTTGGTTCCAAGTTTCATCAGATCGTCTAAACTTTCAAAGCATTGAAGACTGAGCAGCGATTGGTGTTGGTGCTAAACCGATTGGAAGATATGGAGTTGTAGAGTGGGGGAGATTTGTGTTTTGACGAATAAACCGGTTGAGCAGCTCTGAAGTAAGAACAAAGCATCAGGGAGACGGACAATCGTTGTAAGTTCTTGAATTGATATCATTATTCGTTTTGGATTAAATATCTATGTTGTTTGGGATTTCCATGTCTAGTCGGGTTCGCCCAATAGATTGAATCTTATTGTTCTTATGTTCTATCTCCGGAATCCCAGATTTCAATGGATGATTCCAAATTACTGAGATTGATGATTGATTATTGTGTGTTACTTGAATGAGCCACTTCAAAATTTCTCCCACCAGCTCTATGATATGAACTAAATTGTTTTAGGTTTCTATTGATTACCTGAGCAAGCTTGTTTGCCATTAATTGATTTCCATCTTATTAAATTGTGATGAGTTATCCTTATTTACATGTTTGTGCACAGGTGTGTTATGGAGGGAATTGATTTGAGTACCACCCAGACTGAAAACAGTGATGGTTCAGATGAGGCGAAGACCAGGGATAGTTTTGGGAATGGTAGTGATGATAGGATGGAAGTAAGCGAGAGTGAAGACAGGTCAGACGATGAGCAATGCACAATGTTCAATGGGAAGCCTTACAAGGACATAGAGCTTGATGACTTGTCTAATGTGGTGTTCAAGAGTGTGGAGGAAGCAGAGATGTTCTACCTACACTATTCAGTTGCAAAGGGTTTCAGCATAAGAAAATACAAATTGGCCTGGAACAGTGAGAATACAGTAATTATCAGAAGAGAAATGGTATGTGCAAGGGAAGGGTGCGCAATAAGGGTAAGAAAAGTAGGGTGTGTGAGGAAGATGTTGACGCAGGTTTGGAGGATAGGTTGATTCACAAAACTAAGAAAGAGAATAAGCAAAAAGTGTTGCACAGATCAGATGTGAAGGATAGTGAGAAGAGTTGTAGGGGGAAGAAAATGGTGAAGCTAGTTAGTTCAAGGTCGCGGCGACTATCAAGGCAGAAATGCCTTGCACAATTCACCGTGAAATATGATAGAAAAAAGGAGGGATATTATGCGTCGTCGTTTAGGACGGAACATAATCATCCACTGACTCGACTTGTGCATAGACAGTTTATGAGAACAAATCGCTTGGTTAAGGAGCACGACATTGCTCAGGTAAATGCACTTAGGAAGGTTTCTGTGGGCACAGCTCGTCCTTACGAGTTCCTTGTTCATCAGGCAGGAGGCCATGAGTTTGTTGGATTTACCATAAGAGATTTGTACAACAGAGTTCAGGAGGAGAATAACAAGCTGTTGCTGGATGGTGATGCACAATGTTCGATTATGTGGATGAATATGAAAGCAATTCGAGACCCTATGTTCTACTGTTTGTTTAGTGCAGATGTGAAGGGTAGGCTGGCGAACATGTTTTGGCGTGACGGGCAGTCCTACACGGATTATTGTTCATACGGGGATGTTTTGATATTTGACAGTACTTACAAAACCAACATGTATGGGAAGCCTCTGGTAGTTTTGTGGGAACGAACAACCACAGAGGTACTGTTATATTCGGTTCTGCACTTCTTGTTGACGAAACAGAAGAAACATACAATTGGGTGTTAACTGCATTTTTAGCATCAATGAAGCAGAAGAAACCTGTTTCTGTTATAACTGACAGCGATGAAGCAATGAGAAAAGCATTGGGAAATGTAATGCCCGAGGCAAGACACCGGTTATGTGCATGGCATGTTGGGAAAAATGTAGTGTCGCACTTGAAGGACGCAGGCACACGTGGTCATTTCTTTCATCTAATATTTGCTGGTTTGAGCATAGAGGATTGGGAAACTTCTTGGGAGTACTTTGTTACAATGAATAAGTTAAGAGGATAACTCATGGATTAGTGGGATGTATAACAAAAGACAGGTGGGCGGAAGACAAAGGTGACGACATTGTAAAAAACATAAAACAAATCATTAAGACTAAATTATCGTCAACGCAGTGTTCAGCTTAAAATTACAGTATACACACCTCTTCACCTGGATACTCACACCATTCAGTTTCATTAGGTCCATCATCGAATATTGGGGATAGTGGGCGTCGTCGCAACATTTCAGTATCCATACCTATACCGTCGTTCAGGTTCACTTCCACATCGTTATCCAAATTCAAAGAACTTTTCACACCGCTCCCAAACACATTTCTCACCGCATACAAAAACGCCGTCGTAGGCCAACTTCGGTCATGTCATGGGATATCATCTCTATTTCAGTGAACATGCTGCTAAACTTATCCATGTTAGCTTCCATGATATCCATCACTGAATTTAACCTATCTACCTCGTTTTGAAGACTATCTATTTCATGCATGGCCCTCAACATATCATCCGACACAGTCACATCAACAGAATTGGAAAAAACCACTGCTGCTTCACTTCCACCAAATTCAGCGGCTACAATATTGCCAACATTAACAAATGTGGAGTGGAAGCCCCCTTCTCCAATTACCCATTCTGTCATTTGCTTACACTTTTTTGACGTCCATGCAACAACTGGGAGAACTGATTTACAAACAATAGACGAGCTATATCCAACTGCATCAAAATAAAATAATTGTAAAAACACCATGCATCCACTCATGTAACCAGTCCGGTTATTCTTATAGGCAACAACACCATCTAATAGATGTCTGAAACACAATGATGCCCAATTCTTGCTACCAATGGATGAGGCGTCACTCAATGCAACAAGGAACCTCATGTCAACCGTGTAAGGGGTGCTGGGGCACAACAGTACAACTAGAGTATACATTACAAAGAAACTTTTGAAAACATCATCCGCCTCCTCCCTTGCAACAATGATTTGTTTCATACTGTCTATACTTATATCTTCATTCCCACCACACAACTTCCTTCCCAGCTCCTTCATGTCATCAACATCGACACACCCCAACTCAACTCGTGTCCCGATGTTCCTAACCCCCATCACACGTTCGAATACAGTGGCATTTATGGACAAATATCTCCCCTGAATCTGAATAGAGCATCTCCCCCTGTTGCACATCCAAGTTGTCGACAACCATTTGACATAAGTCCCGGTTCAGTTTTATGCATCCCATCTCCATTAATGGGCCGAATCCCATTTGCACCACAGCATTTCTCTTACTACTTGATAGGGCTTCACAAGTTAATTTGAAATCCTTTGGGTAACAGGCGGTTTTAATCACAACATCTTCTCCCTGCAAAAAGGTCATTAACTATACCATTGCAGTTCAGCCCACTATTCAAATTTCATAAACACATCAGGTCACAAGGACTCACCGCTTTTCCGGCCTCCAACCTTCTCCGTTTAGCGATAACCTGAAATTGAAATTGAACAGCGACTTAATCAGCTTACTTCCTCCCTCACCCGTACCAAATTACCCATACAAACATATACAACTATTACCTTCATATTGCAAGACCAGATCCGAAACACACTCGCTAATCGCCCAAAATCAACAATTGTGCTGCATCTTCAATAACCCGGTCCTCTTCTTCGGGCGACTTCGTCTCTCAACATGAAACACGACTTCTATGAACGGGAATAGCATATGAGAGAGGTAGAGGGAGGGAGGTATGTTGTGTGGAGAAGAAGAATATGAGAGAGGGAGGTATGCTGTGTGGAGAGAGGAGGTATGCGGCGAATTTTTCAGCTAGAGAGGGAGGTATGCTGTGTGGAGAGAGAATGGTAAATAATGTTTTAACCCTGTCCTCGTATAACGGAACCCATCATCACCGTCTATCAATTACTGCCACGTCATTATTTTTTTCCGGGTGCACCGCGCACCCGGGTGCGCTGAATAGGTTCCCGTAATAAAGAGGGGCATCGTCTTTACTCTTTAGAACTAAGGATGAGTATCAAAACAGAAATTTAGGACTAGCTAGGAGAAATTTACGAGTGATTAGCAAGTGAAAAAGATGAGGGAGAATTAAAGAAGAAAATGAAGGAACCTATATAATCAGTGAGCACCCGACCATCGGAGAAGCGGCCGGCCGGCTTTCCGGGAAAAGTGATTCCATAAGGCGCTACCCATGAACCAGTGGCAAACTTGCCGCTATTCCCAGTATCGGCATAAGAATCCCTGAAAACAAAAAGCTTTACAGACCTCTTCTCGTGGTGGCGGTGGCGGTGGCCGGAGGTTATGGCTGAATGAAGTACTTGGGGACAAGTGGAGATGTAGAGAAGAAAGAGACAGAATGAGAGGATGGTGGTTTGCTCCATCTGTAAGCATGCAGCAGCTTTGCAAAATAAGACACACTGCAAGTGGTGGAGGTGTTTTTATACAGGAAAGATGGCACACTCCTAACTATGGTAATTCAAAATTCAATGCCCTCCATGACTCGCATTTGACCTTGGAAAATTTTCCATTTGAAGAACTTTTTGATTAAACATTTGAGGATTCAAGGGTGTCAAACGATTTTACTTATGCCAGATAAGGGGGGGAGAAAAACTTAAATTTTGGATCTCACATTCTCATCTGTATTCCAAATTTTCAAAATGACAATTTATCTCACTAAAGAAGAAAACATTAAAGAAATTTCTATTAGGATCTCTAATTCTCTCACTCTGACTCCTCTCTAAACGTCTCTCTTCAAAGTCCAAGCTTACCCTTGACACAGGCAAAAGAGTCAGTCGGAAAATCAATGTTTGGTTAACTTCGTGTAAACCTGTACCATATAAGCATATTTAAGCTAAAACAGCAAACCCTTGCTCACAGCATATGCCATTGAGACACCTACTTTTGACATTAGTAATAGAATCAACCCAAGTTTGACCAAAGACAACAAAAAGATACAACCAATCAAAACATATCAACAGGAAAATATACAAATTCACAGCTGCAACTATTCTTTCTGTCATGAACACATGATTTCTACCATTCGTTCCTGTATTTAAAAGTGAAGAAGACCAGTCTGTGAATGTTGTTTATTAACCAAAAAGAAACATTTTTGGCAGAAACTACTCAAACTAGTACAGCAAATCAGAAAACACAAAACAGAACTGAAGTGATGGGAAACTTAAAACAGGGTTTATGCACGACTCTTTCATTTAACATGGTCAACACAATATACAAAAGGGAAAAAATACAAAAACAAACTGAATAGAACTGAATTGCATTGAGAAAAAGTATAATATCCTACTAAAACCTCTAAGGCTCTAACATGAGGAGCTGATAGGAGCATAAAATGTGACGATTTTATAGTTTAACCTTTGCATTTAACTTGGCTATTTTCCTTTAAAAATATCATTTTAACTTTGTTATCTTCTTAGGTACTTCGCGGAGCAAGATAATGCAAATATGCGCTCAAGTGATGCAAGCAAGGCTTCCAATACGAAGTAGAGATGTCAAGGATGGAGTTTGATCATTCACATGGTCAAAAATAACAAGGAAATGCGATGAAACCACTTCACCAAAACAGAAGCTGCAAACACAAAGCTGAAAACTGGTTTCTGCTTATTTTCTCCGGTATTCAAGGCCTATTTCCATGCGGTTCCGAGAATGATTTCACCAAGATAACTGCCCAGATTTGTAGAGGAGAATTTGTAGATCAATTTGGACTCAAGAATCATCCAAATCAGTGATGTCATCTTGGATTTATGAAGCGTCGAATTTGGACAGAAAATCAGCAGTTCCGGAAAAGCTGTGCAGCAGTCAACTTCGAGGCAGTGTTTGGGCTGGATTCTGAGAAGATTTCTTGAGGGTTTTTGCACGATTTTAAAGAGTGACATCAGTACTATAATTGGCCCAAAATCCAAGCCCAGATTATATGTGGAAGACATTTAAAAGATAGCCCAAACATTGATCCTAGTCAAAGAAAGAAACATAGTCTGAAAAAGAAGCTTGGAAGACTTTGAGACTACTTAAGGCATAACCCTAATACCAGAACGGACTCTAAGCCGTCATACTGCAAGAGAACCTTCACGTTGCTGCATCGCACAAGAATCCATCAAGGGGAAGTCTCCAAGATCATCGTCATTTCTTCCATTCACAGTTTTCTTCTTCCCTATGTAATTTTTAACTTTCGAGTTTATTTTCTCTGTGTGATTTCTACAACGATGTGTGGCTAATTTATCTTAGTTAGGGTGGAGGTTTGAAGCCCCGAATTATGCAATAAACTTTGTTTTACAACCTTGATTTCATAATTACTTAGTTATGGATTGTCTGTTTGGTTTTGGTTTATAGGGAACTCTTGCTTATTTATGTTCATGGATGCATACATAGAACATTATGAACTTGTAAGTGGGGCAAGAATTAGGTTGTTTAATCTCCTAAACGGTTAATATGGCTTAATTCAAGGTAGTAAAACCTATAGGACAATAGGTGAAACCAAATAGAGAGACTTAATTGCATGCTAGGTAGGCGCTCCACACTAGTTTTGCATACTTGTTCAATCACTTCCATTGATCTTAACGCTTAGAATAATTTGTTGATATGATAGCTTCTATACCTTGATTGGTTATTCGAAAGGCTTAATAATGGTGCGTTCATCTTGCTTAAGTAGTTAAGAGAAGTTATAAGAATTTACGCAATGCGTTCACGGTTTATTCTTGATTGAACCTTTTCATAACTTGGTAATTGGAATCTTGGTTGTGTGGACTTTGTTTTGAAGCATATTCGGTGGTGAATTTCCTAAATCCCTAACCTCTTCTCTGTCTTATTTCTCAAACTACAAAAATCAATCTAGTTTTCTTATTCTTCTGTCTTCTGTTTTTCGTGATTTATTTAATATAGTAAACGAACTTCAAATCCCCTGAAATTTTGTGTACATGTTCTTCTGTGTGTCTAGGTTAGGTCTATAAATTTTCATCTTCTTCTGAGTAGTGTAGGTTAGGTAGTTAAGTATATTTTCGTCTGCTGTTAGTTAGGAACAGTAGAGTTTGTGACATTGTTTTTGTGTGTAAAATTAAATACCCTTATCTCTGGCAATGAACAATCCTTGCTTCTTAATACTACAATTGACAATCTTTTGCAGGGTTAAATTATGAGGCTATTTTAGCCGTACCAGGAGCGCCCCTAAATTTTCATTTATTTCAGATTTTCAAAATTTTCTCAACTCTTCAGGAGACACTCCGCATGCACTGTCATAACAAATTTCAGGGTGAGAACGGTAACAGGAGAGTGAGGAGACATCTATTGATTTTCAATAACTTTATAAACTTTTGCTTCTGTTAAGAGACACAGGAACATTGACATAAAGTAGAAGTCTGGTTACAAACATAATTCATTTTTGGGTCAAACCTCTTCAATTTTTTTTTTTTTGACAGGGTTTACCCTAAATCTCTTCATTCGTTTGTCTCTTAATTCCATCTGGTCGTTGTTGATCTGCTTTGGCCCCTGCTATATCTTGGAGGGCTAGTCTTGGCAACATCAACAACTATCATCCAGCCATTAATGATCTGTAAGCAACACTAACAAAAGTAGAATAAGATTTGGTTTCTCGGTGTGATGTATTTGTTTCTAAAACAGATAAACAAAGATACAAAAGAATATGACCGGTGTTCGACTGAATTTGAAGAAGTCTATACAAGATAAAAGGGAATGTTCTTGCCTTGCCATTCATCTCATTGAGTGCAGCAGCAGCAGCTTCCTCCGTAGTGTATTCTATGAACGCATAGCCTTTGGACCTTTTAGAAATCTTGTCCATTATTATTTTTACTGTACAAAGTCAGATCATAAGCATGAGCATTAACATTGCCAAGAAATTGAAAATCCCATTTTTCTGCTAAAAAGAAAGGTATATTTATATATAAGTATTACCTTCAACAAGCTGACCAAAGCCTTGAAATGCCTCTCGAAGGGTTTTCTCAGATGTATAAAATGATAATCCTGTAAGAAACTAAGTTGTTTTAAGCAGTTTTAAAGCAATTTTGTAACAAGGGAAAAAGAAATCAAGATACAATGGAGAACTGGTAATGTTTCCATAAGGGGTAAACAGTGTTAAAGTTCAACCTCAGCAAAGTATAACATAGGAAAATTAAAATTTTGTTAGTTTATTTGGGGAATGCTGCTGTAATAACAATAAAATTTAACTTAAAATACTGCGAGTATCATGTAAAATAGTAAATACTGAAGGAGCATACGCTATGAAATGAAGATAGGGCAGGTCTCACTAAATGGAAGGATTTGTAAGGGATGATTTGAATTCCAGGTTTTAGTACAACTTTCAAAATAGGACTCTAGAAATCTTAATTTCTTCTGTAATTAAAACCACCAAAATCTGTATTTGAAAACAAGGGATTTGATCATATCAATATAAGAAAAAATTACATTTCTAAAGACATTCACAAAAACTCATGTCCAAATACTCTTGTTGTAAACCTTCCTCTGGAGCCTAAATGTTTGACATAGGAATTGAAGCAACATACCAGTCACAAAAAGCTTCTTTGTTCTTGTGGGGGTTGTTTGACTTGCCTCCGCAGAGATTGACAAATCCTTAGATTTCTTTATGTCATTACCTGATAAAATAATATCTGTCACTAGCAACTTAGCAGTTTCGCCATCAAATAGAACAGGATCTGATTCACACTGGAAAATATTAATTGGCAATTGGGTTCATGAAGAGAATTTCCAGATAAATAGTTATGGTAGTTTGTAAATGCATACCAATATCTGTCTAATTTTCTGAATTTCTTAAATAGAGCAGCAATGATAGCAGTGGATAAGGAATCCACTAACTCCAAAAAAAAAAAAAAAACACCCAGCCAAAGTATGAAACCAAGCAACCAAGATGCTCTAAGAAACTCGAAAGTCTACGATTTGAACAAGTAACAAACAAAAGAACTAGGAAAGTGAAATTTACAAACAAAAGAGCTATCTAACAGTTGACATAGCTCCTCCTCCCTTCCCTTCTTAAAAGTCTTCTGCTTTTTGTCCATTGATGCATGCCAATCTTACCAGAATGATTACAGTCTTCCTCCCACAAAAGAATTGTGCTTTTCAATCAACAGACAAACCCCAGAAGCTGAGAGCTTTGATTATCCCAGCTCAACATAGTCTCCCAGAAAAGTGTTGGCCAAAGGTCTAAAGCAACTAGAGAATGTAAAAAACAGATGGTCTCCACTCACAGCTACTGCTTTGCACATCACACCAATGAGGACAAAGGAAAAAAAAAAAAAAATCAAGGTCTTCTTCTCTAAAATATGTCACAGGGATTAGCCTCCCATGATCAATAATCATTCTCACCCTAGGTGGTACTTTGGCCTTCCAGATTGCAGTAGGGGGAATAAATTGAGCAAGGTAAGAAAAGTTCCCAGAAGATTCTAGCAAGTGCCTTCATCTATCTAGCCTAGTGAGACCAGCACCACATACCTATCTATCTGAAAACCACAATATCTACTTCAATACTAATATTTTTTTTTTTATAACCACCACCATATTTGCCTTCCCTAGACATGGTACATATTTATTACGCATCAAAAATCTGGTAGAAATAATGTCATGCTTCAGTGGAAGGGGTAGCAATAAACATTAAATCACAGTTGAGAAAACAGTCAAGCTCCATAAACTATTCCACCAAGTCACTTCCAAGATACGGTGATTGAGAGCAGACTAACCACAATAGTGTATTGAATAATTTCTATAGAGAAACCCACTCAGTACCATAAACATGGACTTTGTTGTATGCGTACTTCTTCCTACTCTAGAAAACCAACAGATATTTTCTATTGCCAGAAAACCAAGAATTACAAAACAAGAAATCAAGCTTAGTATTGTTTGAATTCAAAACTAAAATGAAGCTGCATTTTAGGGTGTATCAGATAACCTAGATACTTTTTGGCTCATTTCCCCCTTCTTCTTTCTCCATACTCAATTACAACATTTTCTGCCACCATTTAAAGACAAAAGGAAATTAGGTGTTGTCTATTACAAGATCACACAATCAAAAACTTGAGACCTTCCCTCTTGTCAAATGCCTAGTCTTGTCACATGCCTGGCAAGTAGAATGTGCGTGCTCCCTTTGCATGCTGACCCAAAATTTACCAATATGAACTCAGGCTAGGCTGTGTTGCTTGCTCCTACAATTATATTACTTAGGAACAACAACAACAAATGCAAATCACTAATATGAGGTTGGGGTTGCAACGCAGTTTTTCCTTTACTGTGGGCCAAAACATAGGCTATTTCCTTGTTCTACGGAGAGCATTAGCTTACTCAATTGATATAAATCACAAGTTTTCTTCTGAAAAATTGTCTACTGCGTCATAAATCTCACAATCTTGCCAACTCCGCTTCAATTTGCAGATATAGAAAAAAAGTCATCCGCCACCATTTTGCATTTTCTTTTACTTCCTTGATCTAGTGTTCAATGATACATCAAAAATTGCTACCACAAGAACATTATTGTATTCGATTTTAGCAGACAATCTTGCCAACTCCTCTTCACTTTTGGGAGGGTATGGTGAAATTGCTCTCTGGTACTGACAGACACATACAAAATCAAGACAAACTGTGACTCTAATATTACTAAGATCCCACAAGCAAGACATTCCATGGCATCAAGTTGGTATAAATTATAAGTTAAAATGGTTTTAAAAGGCATATTGAGAAGCAAAGTTCTATCTAGCAATGAAAAGAGACAAAACCATCTAAAAATAACAAACAACCAGATAGTTTTAATGACTGAACAGTAATATCCAAGTTAAGAAAGAATAAAACCTCCATAGTCTTTATTATCCGAGTCATAACTCTTGTCTGGCTGAACAGATAAAACACCAGGAACACCTGCAGTATATGAAGCATTTAGCACAATATGAAAAAAAAAAGAAAAAAAAAGACGCAAATGTATGAACTATACTAACTTGCTAGATTGCTTGCAGATTCTTCATCTAGTTCACAACAGAACCCAAAGTTAGATTGCCAGGACACATGATATATACACATTTGTGCATCTTTCTCACTACAGACAAACATACCACACCAATCAGCAAAAATAAGTGCTATAAGGAAGCAAACAGCATTGATATCCACTTGTAGAAAATACTTACTTTCCCAAGACCTTTGTTAGAATTTGAGCATAATAATCAACCATTTGTGCCTTTGTAACCACCTCAACCCCCGGTTTATCCATTCGAACAAGCCAGTGTTTGGTATTCCCAAGTGGAAATAACATAGTAGTTGCACTTTGAACATTTGAAAAACTGTAATCCTTGTTTACAGAACCAAAATCGGGGTCAGGCTTAACCAATAAAACTCCTGGTAAACCTACAACAAAGACAAGCATTGACAATAATGAACAACCAAATTGTCTCAAGTACTCATTAGCACATTTTGGTGTCTAGCAAAAAGCAATGGAACTGAAGATGAGTAAAAATGATAAGAGTTTTACGTGCAAGCTTCTGGGAAGTTTCATAATCAACATGACAGCAAAAGCCGAAATGGGTGTCCCAAGAAGCATCATATATACACATCTGAGCATCCTTCTCACTGTAGACGCCAACATTGAAGTGTAGTTCAGCTGGAGAGCTAAGCAATTCCACAATATCAGACAAAATTTAAAGCTTACCCACTTGCCCATAACACTTTGCACTGTTTTAACATAGTACTCGATAACTTGTTGCTTGGAAATGACCCCTTGTGGAGGAGTCTCCATGAGCACCATCCAGTGGCGGGAGGTTGAAGGTGAAGCTGCACATGCTTTAATAGAAAAAGAGTTGGAACAAGTGAGAGAAAAGGTTGGTGGGTTTTTATGGGTTTGTGAGATGGGGAATCTGAGGTTGGTAAATGAAGGGGTTTGGGAGTGAGTTTTGAGAATTTTGAATGAGTAGCAGTTGTTGGATATGGTGACTGTTGTTGCGGAGGGAGAGAGAGACTTCATGGTTTGCCTAGTACTTACTCTGCTCCTCCCTTCTGCACAAGCATCCGCAGTTCTATTATCTAATCCGTCACCATGTAAAACAGTTTTCAGAGATGTAAAAATCACAAATCATATTTGAGCTTTATTTTTGTCACAACCTAAAGCTAGATTAGGCCACCATTCTAAAGAAAAGTATACCGTAAAAGTAAGAATTAAATTCAGTTTACCTCCTTGTGGTTTGGGGGTGACTTCATGTTAGTCCTTACACTTTTATTTTCATCAGTTTACCCCTTGAACTCTTCAATTTCTGTCTGCCGTGCCCAAATTCTCATATTCCGTTTGAATTGACCTTTAATTATCAGCAGTTAAGGTCCGATTTGGACATATAAGGTCCGATTTGCCCAAATTCTAGATACTGGCCTCACAGTTAAGGTTAAAATTATCAGCAGTTAACGTCCGATTTGGACAGAATATAGGACATTTGGTCACGCTTGAGGAAAATTCAAAAGTTTGAGGGGTAAACTGATGAAATTGAAAGTATAGGGATTAACATGAAGTTACTCCCAAACTTCATGGGGGTAAACTGAATTTAATTCTAAAAGTAAAGTAAAAGGCAATTGGGAATAGTTTGTTTATTACATTAGAAGTCCTCTATTTATATAGAAATTATAACAGGTACAACGACAATTACAAGTTTACAACGTATATAATCCTAATAATATCTGAGTGTATAGTTACAATTGATACATATTAATTCCTTAACTTTCTTTCGTTAATTACTTTGACAAAGACACATAAACGTATTTTTTCCTTCAATATTCTTCCTTGTGCCAAGTCAAAGACGAAACAATACATGTGGTGTAGCTTCGTTAAAATTCTTTCCAAGTAACAAAACCTAGTGGGGGAAAAAAAAACCTTGATCGGAGGGGAAAAAAAGCACAACGCACCTATTACATTTGAAGATAGCATGTGTGCATTAGATTCACCCTAAAGTCTACGCCCTCCTCTTGATCCTTACATCAATCAAGGGAGCTTGGAAAGTCTTCGCATTTCGATGTTACTCACATGTTTTTCAAATGTAGCCCTAGGCAAGGATTTGGTAAACAAATCTGCCACATTCTCCTCAAACGTTATTTGATTCACTTGAATCTTGAGGAGAGTCTGTTGTTGCTGACTGTAAAAGAACTTTGGCGATATGTGTTTTGTACGATCACCCTTGATATACTTCATTTGTTCAATGCAAGTTGCATTATCTTCATAAAGGCAAGTAAGCTCTTTAGTGGTAGAATTCAAATCACTAGTGTTGTGGGAACATATGCCAAGCACTCTAGTTAAGTCTTACGCATGCATTCTAACAACTTTCCAAGGCCGTACACGTGGACACAAAGATACGGTCATGCCGAGCCGTGCTCTGGCTTCGGCCTAAGTGTGCTTTAGCTGTCACCAGCTTTCTACCGAGCCGCGCTTGTTGTGCCTATAAATAGTGGCATTGCCCTCACCTCAAAAGTAACTGACCTCATTCCCTTCTCTCCATCCTCATTTTGACTGCAATGACTAACTTGAGCGTCGGAGGGGGATCGTTCGGATCCGTTCGGCCTCCCCTCTAACCTCATAGGTCACATCTCGCAAGTTTCAAGAAATTGCCTCAGCGGTCAATTTGCTTCAACGGCCACATCTCCCCAACGGTCAATTCCACACTTAGCTAATTTAGCAATTTCATATCACAGCCCAAAACAACTAATCCCTCGAATATGTGTGATGATGGATCTTAACCATATACACTCACAAGCTGCCTCATGTAAAGCAATGATCTCTGAATGGTTCGAGGAGGTAGCTAGAAGAGTTTGCTTAGTTGATCTCTAAGATATTGTCGTGTTCCTAATGATGAATACATAACAGTTTGGGAACGTCCTCTATATGGGTCAGAGAGGTACCCAACATCAGGAAAATCAACCAAATCATCATTGGGGCTTTCGACATTTCATTCAGGATGTGCAGTTCCATCTGCAGTCCCTCTTGTCTCTTTGTAAGGAGTAGAATAGACCCAAGTCAATGATTTCTTTTAGGTATCAAAATATGTTTTTGATAACATTTGGTGCTGAGATAAATCTAATTAACAAGTTCACTGAGAATGCAATATATGGTCGAATACATTGAGCTAAGTACAATACTGGTCATATTGCACTTAGATATGAAATTTCATATCCCAAAACATCTTTGTCATCTTCATTTGATCGAAATAAATCTTTATTTATATCCGGACTTCGACTGATCATGAGAGTGTTAGCATGATATACCTTGTCCATGTTAAATCGTCTATGTATAAACATATGCAGAGCGGTAGATTAATATTCCACAAAAAGATGGGTAAGAAAAAAGGTGGGTGTTTCTAAATATACCCATAAAATTCCAGCAATTTCTAATTGCACCTAGCGCCTTGCCTATAATATCGTTCCTTTAGCAAAACCCGCATCCTCTTGCGGTTTGCGATTTTTCATTCTTGGCACCATAGCCTTGGTTTTGTGGGGTTTAATTTCTCAGAGGAACGCGCGCTTATTCTCATCAGCCAATATGCAGGTACGGAGTTGAACATGAGAACCCTAATTTGAAATGAACTAGTTGAAATTGATTAGTGTATCGTGTGGTTTCAGGCGAGTGACAGGTTCAACATCAATTCCCAGCTGGAACACCTTCAAGCCAAGTACGTGGGAACGGGGCATGCTGACTTGCACAGATATGAATGGGCTGTGAATATTCAGCGTGATAGCTATGCCTCCTATGTTGGTCATTATCCCATTCTTTCCTACTTCGCTCTTGCTGAGAACGAGTCCATTGGCAGAGAACGCTACAACTTTATGCAGGCAGGTTCCTCCTTTTACACTTTTATGCATGCTTTTGATTTGTATTGGGTGTGTTTTCTTGAATTGTTTTGATTCCCTATGCTTTTGATTTGATTGTGTGTCTGTAAGATCCTATAATGGTTCGGTAGTATAGATTTCAATTCGAGGTTTGCACTTCACAAGTTTCGTATAGTCGTAATTTTAATATGTTGTATGGATAGGCTGATTAACATGTTATGTGAGATTGGTAGATTATAGGCTTGTTGGGTCTCCTTCTGGTTGAGTACATTTCAGTAGAAATTGTCTTTGGCATGGTCTCTGATGGTAGGCAGAGCTCTTGTGACCAATTTGAGGTAGCTTAGCCTTCTTGGATATGAGTTATTGTGGCTAAAATGTGGTATGGTCATTAGCTCAAGTAGACATTGATTGACATGTTAACAATGTTAGTTATGGAAGAATAACTTAGAGGATGGTTGGGAATGTAATGTGTGATCGGGACTAGAAAGGAGGGTTTAGAGGTTAATGCATTTGTGCCAAGTTCCAGAAAGTATAGCTCAGGAAAACATGGAGGAAGTTCACTGGACGCCCCTCTTACTTTATTTAATACTTATTGAAACTTCCCAATAGTTAGATTCATGATTAATGATTTATAGATTACTGCTCGTTACTTAGAAAGAGTATATTTCGAATAGGTACCAATAGTAGTTGGAATAGGTTTTGTTTTGTCCTCTCAGCTTCATCCACAGCAGTCCTATTTATTGAATATATTGCTATCAGTGACTAACCTTCGCTTATGTAATTTAAGCTGTGATGTTTCCTATCATATACTGTTTTCTAGTGAATAAATATGCTTTTGTTTTCTCATACTGTCACTTCATGATGAAGTTTTCGGCTTATAGTTGACTTTGGATCTTAATATCCCTTGCACACATTTTAAGCACAAGTTAAAATTGAAATAAAATGATGTGTTAATCTTCTTGGAGTGTGGTATGAGTGGAGAGCAGCCTGATTTCATCAAATTAGAGTTGAGCTTCTAAAAAATTGTATTATGTCATCAATTAGTATACCTTTTGAAGCTTATGCCACGACTTAGTTTTGAAACAGGGTCTTGCGAGTACTATCCTTTTCTTTAAATTACTGTGACAAATACTATAAATTTATGATTAATGTTAGTGTGTCGAATGTGCACCCCACTCTTGTACTCTGACCTGTCGTGCAAGCTCATATCTGCTCCTTTACTTTGGGCTAATTCTGGGTAACTAGCTCGATGCATATGGTGAACTTATATCTTATGTAGACATTAGATGAGGTCTTGGTTATATTTTGAGCTCCAATATACTTATGTTCACTGAAATCTATTTTGGTGTGCAGAGAATGCTTTTGCCTTGCGGTCCTCCCCCAGAAAGAGAAGACGATTGAGAATCTTCTTTTAAAAATAATGATGTGAATTTGATGTATTCTGTTTGCTGGAACGTTGAGTTCAAGTTGTATGTTTGTTGTTGCACATGGATGAATGGTTGGAATGTAAACTTTTGAATAACAGATTTTGTATGCCGTTGTGCCTTTATCAGTGAACAGTTTCAATCAGAGTTGTGTATGAGACTGGTTTGATGATCATTGGTAGAAAAGGCTTGTCTCATGCGCTGTGGCAGCTATGCGATGCTTGTAGTGAAATGGATTAAAAAACCAAGAGACCTAGAAAAACCAGGCTGTGGTCTTCTCTTGGTGAAGCATTTTATTTACACTAAAATAAATCAAATGTTACTCAAGTTATCCAAAATAACTACACACATCATTTACAGGATGAGCACAAGATCAAATTATATATCAGTAAGAAGCGGTGCTTCAGCGTCGTCTTTAGAGCACGAGTCAGGATTAAGCTTGCAGGCATAACAAAGGGATATTACCTGAGCACATATTAACATGATTGTTAGCCAGGAATGGCAGAAGAGAACGGAAGAGGAGAAACAAACAAGACTTGTAAGAGAGAATATAAGTGCTTAATACCATGCATATGGATGCACATATTATGCTAAAGCCTTTGCAGTCGAAAGGAGCATTGCTAGATAGAAACCATGCTGTTTTATACAAGAAACAATTCTTCCCATTAGAACCAGGATTAAATCATCGCTTATATATCAGTATCAGAATTAGCAACCACTAACATGTCAATGGACTCATTGCAATGGGAGATAGCAGGCTTGATATGGACTGCACACCAGCTATAAATCCTTGCACCTTTCCCTTCAATCAAAAAGAGAGTATACAAGATGAGAAACTGATTATATTAAAAATGAATAACCAAGTGTGATAATTGAGATTGCTCAAAACATGAAAGGGAAAATCATAATCCACCAGATAGATGTTTGCTAACCTGATCAGATAAGCTTGACGCTTTTGAAATAATTGCGAACGTCTGCAGAATCAGGAATTCAATCAATGGGAAAGTAGAAACTAATACTTCAGTATGATAAGCTTAATATATATGAAATAATTTATTAGTCAGTATGACATTTGAACTTCCAACAAAAGAACTACTGATTCAACATATCCAGCAGGATTACTGAACCGCTGGCTTGTGGAATATGTTCACAAAATCAACATATTTAACATATCCTAATAATCTCTTGTGGAATAAAGAATTCCTTTATGTTTACTGTAGTGGAAGTAAACAAATGTACTTACTGATGGTTTCACAAGGACGTAAATGACTCCAAATGAAGCACTCAAGTATGGTACCTGCATGTATAATGTATTCCCATTACTATCGATAACTAGAGGGACTAGGACTCTTAAGAAATAGTAACTTTTGCTTTTATCAACTGAAATAAGAGCATATAATCCCATATATCGATTTCATTTCTTTTTTTGTTGCTTTAACAAAAAAAATGACAAGATTGGAGGTGAATCTCTGGCGTTTATCTGAGGTTGGTTTTCAGGTTACATACCCAAGAAGCCCAAGCCAAACCATATAGCACTGCCTGTACATTGAAAAGCTATATTAGATTTTCTCTTTAGTTGCCTCTGTTTTTCTTCTATTGGGAACAACTAAATAAAATCACTTACATAAGCTATTGACGCACACAAGGATATGCACAGTATCACTTTCTCTCCAACTAATGGATTGACTAAAGGAAGCACCAACATCTGGAAGCAAGCCATAGAAGCAAACAGTTTATGACTTTATGCAAAAAAATAACACAAGGATTCCATAACCCTCCAAACAGATAAAAAAAATAAAAATTGAAAGGTTGGCTCAATCGATCCATCTTATTATCTTACAATGAAAGTATGATTATCATTCCTAAAAAAGTAGAGACAATAATAAAAACTGACATGGGGCGGCCATTATCAGTTCCGTTTCTAAGCACAAGGAAGGTGGCATACTACAAAATGGTTTGAACTACAGACTGTGTATAAGAGTAGAGCATTTATAAGAAATTTCAGGTACATAATGAAGTAAGTCAATATGAATATATAATGCGCTTAATTCCCAATATAAAATTGTACTCTGCATTTAGGCATTGTTTTGGAACTAAATGAAAAGAATTTGGAAAAAGATATGCTTTCGGAAGAGACTATACCTGAGAGACAATTGAGCCTATTCCCACCATCATTTGGATCTCTGAGAATTGATTTTTGTCAAAACCAAAAGTTGCCTTCAGATAGTACTGTGCAACAGTGCAAGTAATTAACTGTTATACATCTATCTTCCAGTTTTTGGATGAAAGAGAAAGCAAGATACATCTGTGGATGATAGTAATCTAGGAAGACATTTGCGAGGTCTCAATTTTCCAATGTGGGGGGATACTTCTCTCACATTACATTATATGAAACATGTTAACTATGTACAGAAAAGGCAATGGTATTATAACATGCTTAAATATCTTAAAGTCAATCCACAAAGGGCATTGGTATTGTAACATGCTAGGATAATCCCAACCCATCTCAGAACTTTCATTGTGCTCTTCTAGCCATCTGGCAGTGTGACTTAGATAGCCTTATAGTTTTAATAATATAATCAAAACAAGGCTGGGTGTAGAAAACACCAAACTAAAAATCTCAAATTGGTTAAAGTCGAAGGTTCAGAAATCTAATTTTATAAGGGGGCATATACATGTATATCGTATAAGCCCCGTCACAATAGCTTGCTTCATTAAAAATCAAAGAAGCAAATTTGAACAGCATCCTTCATAAACGAGAGTGTGCAGTTGTAATCAATACACGATTAGTCAAGTAATTAGGACCACTGTTGGTGGTTAACAAAGTGGTCGGAAAAGATACCAGTAATACAGCGCTGATGCCAGACATTCCCATCTCATAGAAGAAGGATACCAAAGAAATGCTCCTCAGTGTCGAACTGTAAATTACAATGAAGCTGTTTAGAGAACTAAATAACTTTTTGATACATCTATGAAGACATAAAAGCACAGTACACTAGAACCCAGTACCTGCTCATAACTACTTTTGCAGCATCTCTCATTGAAACATATCGTTTATGAATAATCGCAACTCTCTTGGTCAGGCAAGACAAATCTTGGTCCATTTGAGGGGCCAATTTATTGGTTGTCTCAACCAAAAATATTTGCATATAAACTGGACAAAAGATCATGAGCGCTATTGAAACCTGCAAACAACACATGTGATTAATAAGAATATGAGATGAAATTAAATTTTAATGAACTTAAAAGTTTCTAGTTATTTCATGAACTTACGGGGAAAATGTAGATCTCAGGAAGAAAACGGGCCAGAACATTTCCTAACACATGAGATGCAGAGAAGAGACCTGTGATCCAACTAAATACTGCAGCCCTATTATTCTCACTGACAACATCTGCCTAAAAGGGGATGAAAAGTGTGAATACCTCACATCCAGTCCATGGCTGACAATCAGTAGAGAATTAAAACTTACCACATAAGCAATGGCGATGCAGAAAATACTCCCCTGACTCAGAATATATGAAATTGTACGAAGCACATAGTAAGCATAAACAAATCCCTTGGACTGGTTCCAAGCAAGTAATGCTGCAAAAAGAGCGCACCAAGTTATGTCAGCCAAAAGCACAGAATCAAAGTGTGATAAATAAATAACAGGGGGGAAATATGACCTCATTGCTTAATGGCTTAGATATCAGCAATGACAGCGAGGTGTTTACCTCCAGTTTTTCCTTTAGGCTAACCAGAAGCGCTAGATACTACTCAAATTTTGTGTTCCATTTCATAGGAATAAAAGGTCTAGCAAGAAACATACGTACCAAAAGGGAATATGGTTGTTGACACAGTAAGAAGGAGCACTGGTTTACGGCCATTCTCATCAGCGAGTTGACCAAGAATCGGTAACACCACCATCTTGAAAAGTCCAACAATCTACAAACACAGATAATATCTATATTTAAATTGTTAACTCACAGAAAGTGTATAATTAATCATATCTGAGTTTGCCATAATTGACAATTAAGTTTTATCTGTCCATTAATTTCCGACAGAATTGTTTTTTGTAACCATCTGACTACCTACATGCTACATCCTTCACACGTACATTCTTCCTTGAACAGAAATATCTATTGAATCAGTCCCATTCTTGAGTAGTTAGGAACCTAAACGATCCAAAAAAGGCTCAAATCCAAGTTAATAAATAACACATGCAAGCAAATATGAAGGCAAGGCCAACCTGGAGCTATCACTCAGAAAGCTCCATTTAAAAGATATATACTTAACTGCTTTCAGGTTAGTAGTAAAGTACACATAGGATGAAACACATGCAGAATGAACATGGAAAGATCCCATGAATAGCAT
>NC_020497.1:9201381-9204562 GCF_000184155.1 Fragaria vesca subsp. vesca
GAGAGAGAGAGAGAGACCGTTTGTTGGATGCCGTTGATATAGATAGGTTGAGAACAAGTGGAGTGGGCGGGGCAGAGAGCAGTAGTGGTAACATCAACGAGGACAGAAACAGTCATTTCTTCAGCGATCCAATGGAGGCAGAGAGGCAAGAGCAAGTGAAACAATGGCCTCAGCTCTTTGAAACCACCATAATAACTAGTATTGCAAGCCATTGCCATGTACTTATTGTAATGAAGGCAAACAATTAACTACGTTGGCCTTATCCCAATGAATGACTACCTCTGCTTGCTTCCTTCCTTTATAGCAAGAAGGTAAGGAAGAAGAAGAGGAAAGGTGGTTGTATATTGCAAAAAGCGGGAAAAGAGTTAGTTGTGAGCACGGCACATGGTAGCGTGTGGGATGGACTCGCTCGCTCGTGTCATTTGTATATTCTGCAGCTCTCCCCTTATGCTGACTGGGTTGGGATGCGGGCCGCTTCTACGTTATGCGTCCCCCCATTCCCCAACCCTTATCTATCTCTCTATTTCTATTTCTTGATAACCAGCTCTCAAATATAACTTACGCTCAATGATTATCTTTCCACTCTTGAATTGACGTCCAAAGACCATAACTACTTCTTTAGTTAGCTGCAAGTCAAGTGAACATCACTTTCTTTTGTTAGCTGCAAGGCTAGCGAACATCGTTGTTCCGACAAAAGATTATCTACTCAAACCACCGCCGTCCCTAGATGGAGGGCAGCCTGCTCGACAGGATTGGATACGTACTTTGGGGATGGCGGTGTCGCTAAGCAGAATTTGCTAATCAGAGTACATTCGGTACCAGGGGGCAGTGAGGTTACTATAATTTATCAGACCAAAGTCACTTCAATAGGTAAAATTTGTTAATCAGGAGGACTTCAGAAGACCGTATTGTGCATTCGGTGCTGGTGAATTAACCAACACAATACTAAAACGGTCAGCATAGTCAGATAACCTACTTTTGCAGCATAAAAAAATTTCCGCACTCCACGTTTAGTCACCACATGTTGGTTGCAATAATGTGGCAGTAGAACTGACATAGAACAACAATGACAATCACACGGCATCTGAAAAGGGTGACCAATGCACTTATCTAGGTATAATATACTTAAAACTGCAGGATACATATTGTTACTGCTGCAACTCATAAAAATAAAAACCATAAATGGTGATCAATATAAAGAACTACAGACCAAAATGTTGTATGATACATAATTTAGTCTATTTTATTATTGTGTAGACATGCTCTAGTAAAGCATTTAAAGTATCAAATCTTGTTTAGAACAACCTGGATGCAGACCAAAATTCTCAGAAGCATACATCAGCTTGCGAAGTGTCTTCCTAAGCAGTAAGCACTGTCGCTCTTCGTTCGGCTGAATGCACCAAATAGCAAAAATCAATGTTTTGCTTACTCCTTAAGAGCCTGCATAATATAACCAAACTATGTGACTAACATGTACATACAAGAGAATAATCCAAAGGCTGGAGTAGAAAACTTCAGATATTTGCCAGACCAATACAAACTCATCTCGTAAACTTTCACCAACTACACATCGAGTAGGTAAGAATCTCATAAAAATAGTTGGGTCTACAGAAATACATATAACTGATTTGTCTATATATATAACTTCCAGTAGTGGTAGACCAGCTCAATCCAATGGTACATGCAATTCAATAGAGGGAAGCAGCTAACCTACAAATGTACAAAGTTGATACCACAGCATGGTCTACCACTACCAGGTGCAATGTACGTAATGTACTGCAGACTTTCCCTATGCCCATTCAGAATTCGACCCCTACGTGTGAACCAAATCCATGAAGTCCACAAGTCCCTTCTAGAATGGACTAAGCTAATGCAATGCACTGTGCGTATCTTATTGAGGGTTTCAAGGAGCATACCTTCATCCAAGCAGAGCACAAACTTTTCAAGCTCTGTTAAATCTCTTCATCATCATTGTCGTCATCATCATTGTCATAGATTGCCAAACCAATGGGAGCTTCCTCACCATTCTATCATAGATGGATGAAGCTTCCGATGAAACCAAGGATTGGGGGGAATGGATATTGTGGGTGTCCTTTGAATTGATCCATCTCAAGCCCACCTTGGTTCTCCATGCCTGCACTCCTGCCAATGAAAACATGTACTGGCTCTGGAAGCCAATTGTACTTGAAGCTCAAATTCATGCATGCAGGGTGCAGGCATGGCCCCTGCCCCTCACCGGGGCCGGGCTAACCCAAAACTTGCATCAGGCTGCTGTTGATGAGACTGTAAGAAAACAAGTTAAATCTACTTAAGAAGGCACATATATAATACAAGCATATATTCTCCAACATACTTTTATATTTAGGAAGAAAAAAACACTCATACAACTATTTGTGATTCTGCCTTATAAAATCAACTTTTCACATTATCAGAGTAAACAAAACTAAACAGATATTAGATTATTCGACACATCACGTTTAGGCTACTCATTTAATGGAAGTAGTTAGGTTAATCTCTTCAAGACATCATAATGGCAACTTCTAATGGAGGTACGACAGATGATTGAGATAATTAAATGACAAAAGTAAATAAGAAAATGTACAAGAACAGTACACTTTTGATGACACATGCCAGACCTGTATAATGAAAATCAGCAATAAACATACAATCTGATGCGGCAGGCAAGTTCAAACTACACCAAGTAAGTTCAGTTAATTACGACCCTCGTCTAATAAAGATTTCCTACATTCAGTAATAAAAGCAATCCCAAATGCATCAATAGTTATCTTTACTTTGATATCAGCTTTATTCTTTCAGGATTTCCAAGTGAATTATATCAAGGCATTCCAATAATCCATGATCGACAACTCGGTGAAAAAACTACATCGTAAGCTTTGAACAGAAGAAATAGCGACAAATGTTCTGGAGATTTTTAGCTATGTGAGATTTAAAAACACCTCTGCTGTGATACCAAACGTTGGCAGGGGGCCAAAAATTTTCAATTGTACTACACCACGACCATAAAAAAATCTCAAAACGACCCATCTATGGCAGATGCTGTGCAGAGTAAAAAAAGAGGAGGGGGTAGTGTTGAATTAAACAAAATATCTTGTAGTTTAAACAGAAAAGTATTAAAGAAACTAAAATTTTTTGTAGTAAACAGAAAAAAGAAGAAAAAAAA
>NC_020497.1:9204582-9225247 GCF_000184155.1 Fragaria vesca subsp. vesca
TCTAGCTAAGACACTATGGAGAGTCAGAGATCAGTAAAATTGATCGAGAACCTGATGATGAGGTTCTGTTGTGTGACTTTCCGTACAACATTGATCAGAGTTAATGAATGCAGGGTGTATTCCAATTAACTCTACTATGCTATATAAAGATTTGCACTATACATCCAAGTCATCACCATTATAATCAAGGCTATCTCCAAGAGGAATGTGTCATTGAGGGCCTTCTGTCCACTTCCCCCAAACAACAGTACAGGCATATACTAGCAAATTGAAAATTCCGCAAAACTGAAAGTGCTTAAACAAAAGACAAGCAAGGGTACTTTACTGACAGTAGAGAAGAGCTGAAGAATTACCATACCTGTGAAAAATGTTGGTGAACATGTTCATGAGGATGCATAAAAGGCATTCCAGGCCGCTGACAAGGATACTGAGAGGATGGCAGATATATTCCAGACGTGGAGCGTACACCAACATGATTAGGATTAAACGGTGTCATTATGGTTTCTGGATGACCATAACCAATACCACCAGGGGGCGACGGTGCAACCCAGGGCCCAGGTAAGTGTTGTGGAAGTGGGCGAGGTTGATGTTCAGTAGAAATCTGAGGCCCATGAGTAGAACCAAGTTGAGGGAATTCGGTGTTATAGTTCAATGCAGGAGTATACATGGGCTGGATGGTGTAAGGTCCACCACTGAATCCGAAACCGGGATCGAATCTTTGCATGTACCTGAAGAGAATATTTTCTGTAAAACTGTTGGGCTAATAAACAGCAGACATTATCTCCATCTCAAAGTTAAATGATAAGAGAATTCCTGCAATGATTAGGACATGAAGCAAAAGACTAAAGTCTACACTGTATACCATACCTGTCATAACTTCTGTCATAATCTGGATCCTTCCTGTCAATCTCACGGTCCCTAAATATGGCCACCCTATTATTTGGTTTGTACCTCCCCACTGGCTCCTTCTCTGTCCTACTTCTAGAAGATGATCTACTGCTACTTGTTGAACAATCGATTAAACCTCTACTAGAATGTAAATCAGAAACATTTGATTTATCTTCCACTTTTGGCATCACCAGGGGAACATGTTGTGTAGTGTCCTGTTGTTTTGGTTCACTTTCTAATTTCCCGCTTGTACTACCACAAATATTAGCAGCAGCATTAAATATTCGCGCACGGGCCCTGTTATACTCCTCTTTCCTCTCCTCCACACTTTTGGAACTGTTTCCCTTTGATGAATTTGAGCCATCACTGTTAGCCATTTGTGACCGTTTCTGTGGCCTCTGTTTTATTGCAACTTTAGTGACACCACTTTCTTCAGACGGCAAACTAACAGGGATGTCTGCAAGCCGAATCAAAGGAAGTCGACACTCGGGAGTTTTACGAACAATAATTCTGGAACCAGAACCATCAGGTAAGTTATTATCTAACAAAACCATAGACTGAAGTGCATAATGCTGAGCTACACGGTGTGCAGCCAAGCGTAAATAGGAAGTGGGCAACTGCTGAAACTCTAGTTGCTGCTGAATAGGATCACGGATAAACTTCTCGACATCTTGCTCCATTCGTAAAACTGCACAGAAGAGATGTGAATATTTAGTGTAATGACATATTATAGCAGCAGAAATCAACACAACACATCCTGACTGCACACAAACAAAAATATTCTTCACTACTTTTGACAAAACAGACACATCAGAAAGTATGGCACCAACAACATTTACAATTGTATACAACAAGAGAATCCAAAAAAGGTTCTACATCAACAATCACCATTCAAGCCTACCCTTTCGAACTGAAAAAGAAAGCCCCAGCTATCTTGAATCGTCCATTATAGCACAAAAATTGAGAAACATTATGGCAATTTCATCTTGTTCCATTACTCTATTGCTTATTTCTTCCGCACAAGTCTTGTTTAAAAATACTTCACAAATGACGATACATCTCAACACGGCAAGCAAGCAATACCACACACGAAACAAGTCGAGTGCTAACCATGTAAGATCCCAAAACAAACACACTAGAACAACTTAACAAAAGCAATCAGCCGAATCGGAAGGGTCAATTATGGCGGCGCTTACTTGAAAGGCGCTCCCGAGGGTTTTGCAGAGCCTCCCGAAGGAACTGGTCGACCTGATTGAGGGCGTCCTCAGAGAGCTTATCATCAGAAGCAGAGGAAACCAGAGACGACGCGTCGTTGATGAGGTCCTGCTGGGAAGGCTTGGGATCCTTGTTGGAGGAGAGCATGAGGCGGCTCATAGCCTCGTCGACGCCGGCGACCTCCCATGACTCCGGGGCCCCGAGATCGTCCGCCACAGAGCCCTCCATGGCCTATTAATCGCTCTCTCTGGATATGAGATCGAAACACGAAAAGGGGAAGAATCGAGGCTAGGGTTTGAGGAGAGGATTCATCAGAGGACGTATGTGTATGCTGAGGAGGATGAAACCCCAACCAGAATTTGGGGTTTTGATTTCATGTGAAAATTTTGGGGGTTATTTTAGGGTTTGGGAACACGGGAGGAAGAGAGAATGAAATAGAATTGCAGGGGGCGAAAAAGGGAGAGAGAGATAGGGTTTGACGATGGATGGGTTGCGTTTGGGGGTGGGTGAGATTTTCTTTTTTCACGTCACACGTGGCTTTTAATACCTTCTTTTTATTTCACAAATTTCATTGTCTTTTTATTTTATAACTTTCATCAATATTTTCCAACAAAGAAAAAAACGAATAAGTCGCAACATTTTTCTTTTGTCACAACTTTAAGAAAAAAACGAATAAGTCGCGACATTTTTCTTTTGTCACAACTTTCATTTTTAGGAAATGAGTGGTCGAAAAAAATAATATAGAGGTATACACAGCCATTTGAGATGTGTAACTATAATCCTACATATGAAAAATTGAAATATATGAGAGCTAAGCTCAAGTCTAAGGCTCTTCAAGGGCTGCGCTTTGGTGGAAGGTCGGCAACCCGGATTATGATTTTGGTATGTGTGTTCTTAGTGGCGACAACATTGTCTAGATGTTGTTGACGGCTAGCTAGTGGATTGGGTCAGGTTTTTGGGTTCCAACCACGGTGGAGGGACAAGGGCGGCCGTCGGAATGGTGACGGATATGACTATCTCACAGAGAATATGGGAAGAGGTGTGGGCTTATGGGCCTACATCTTTTATGGGCTACATGACTTGGATGATGTAGTCTATTGGGTTGGGCATTATAGTTCAATTCATCTTTCCCCCACTTAATTTGGATTAGGTTGGTCTCTGTTGGTAGTTTGTTTTTCATCCCTTGTCATATTTCATTCCCTTGAAATGCAGCCCTCATACAGTTTGTTTTCTCAAAACGTACACTAATTGAGATCTTAAGCGCCTATAGAATCAAATAACAGTCCCATTTTCGGGACTAGGTAGGGCTTGTGTTGTTTTCGTGTTTTCAGCAGCTTTTTTTGTTGCATCTTTAGACTAGTTAATGATACAATTAGGGTACAATTGTATTCCATAATTGTTGGTAGACTTGGACTTTTTATCTTGTTGACTAATTAATAATGCGATATTATTTTCAGCAATGTTGTTTAGAATAGGTTTGGCTGCATTTACAACTTTTTGAGTCTCACATTGTATTATGAGATACCCACTCTCTAGCTTGATAGAATGACGTCAATGAACGGAGCTTCATTCCTTCCCCTAAACCTAAAACTAACCGGGGCTACCCGAAAAAGCCCGCAACACTTATAATGACAGGCTTGGATCTTGTTACCATAGAAAAAGCTCAGCCAGGGCCCGGCCCATGACCTCTAGATCTCTATGTTCTTAACTTTTTTTTTTGGACAACTCTATGTTCTTAACTTTGTGCACCATTTTTACCAGGTTTTAGACCTTGGCCGCTTTATGCGGACAATTGCAACTATTGGCAACACTAATTAACTCTGAAATAGAAGTATTGTCGGATAGGCAAATGCCACAGATCATATCAGATCAAAACAAATAATTAGCACGCGGGGAGATAGAATCTAGATGAACTATCAAGTGATCACAGCCTCATCAGTCAAATAAAAACAAAGCAAATCTTCATTTCCTCTAGGCAGATGCGCATTCTCTGGCTTCACAAAAACCACAATTCTTCATTGGCACCTTCTCTTGCCTCAACTTCCTCTCGATTTCTTATTATTCTATCTCATTCTCTGCACAATGCAAGCATATTGCATTATAAAATTTCCACCTCATATCCTAAATAAATGCAATAATCTTTAATGTTATTTACCTTCTTTCTTGGCCTTCTTTTATCCTCTTGTTTACTTCTTTTTCTTGGAAAAGCCTGGAAAAAAGTAGGAATGATGTTAGATGCACTGATGTCCTCATTCTGCTATTTAGTTCAGTTCCTTACTTCCTTATATAACCAACCTGTGGAGAAGCAAGGATTCGAGCATATAAAGCAGGGGTGTCTTCTTCATCAAGTTTCCCATCACTGTTCAGCACAGCTTTCAGCCGACCTTCATTCAATAATTTCTCAGACCGAGCATGTCTCTGCAATAATTGGCAATGTTATTGATCAGTTAGAAAGGGTTTTCACAATAACACATAAAATGCTGGCACGTCTTCCCTTCTACCCAATGACGCTACAGCAACATAAAAGAAGTCCCATATTTTTGTTGCTTACATACACAACTAGTCAAGAACTTGGGAATCCCTTCAAGGTCCTCCAAATTCTGTAGGCCAATTGAATATACCCAGTCATGGATGTTGTAATGCTTACTTTAAACAAATAAAAGTAGAATGAAATGAAACAAATAGTCCACGTCATCAAATAAACTTGCATAACAACATTGTTTTTTTAAAAGAATCTTGTATAACAACACTTATGATCCTTCCATTATTCAATCATATGGATCTACCCCGTGGATTCTAATCTCCCACAATTTTCTATTGTCTGCCATTTCTTGTTTTATTACATATGCAACTTCACTTCATCGTATTTTGTTTACTTCAATTTCCTGATCTTTCATCTTCTTTTGCTTAAACTGTATCTAGTTAACTTCCAGATGTGACTTTGCACACTCCTAAAAGCCAAGCTATTCAGGCACACTGCCATTGAATAATGGTTCTAAAAAAGGTAAGCCTACGTTACATGCAATAGTACCTAAAATTACTACTGGAAAAATATATAAAATTTAGCAGAACTTGAGGGAGGGCCATTGCCAGAGTAATAAGCATCCTTTGACTAGAGAGACTAATTCCCTGCTAAAGAGATCCGAAGAGAAAACCCATGTCAAAGGGCTTGATGGTATGCGGATTACAAATGAAGAAGAATAGTATCTTAACTGTCATTGGACTTTTCCCTTTGTCTCTACCTCAAAGTTGTCCAACACTGGCCATGGAGGAGAGAAAACTGGAACAAGGCATGGAGACAAAACCTCACCTAGAAGAGAGATGTGGTACATGGGAGGACAGGAAACGGACGCACTTTGGAGAGACTGGGATGCGGCAACAAAAAGCATTCAGACTAACAGCCTAGGGTAAACAGCACAAGCAAACCTGCGCGATTGACCCAAGGGATAACACACTCTCCTACATTTTGTTCTACACGGTTAGTTTGGAATTGGGAACAAACATGTAGAATTACATGAACTGGCTTTGAAATCTTATTACCAACAGGTTCAGCATCTCACATACTAATTTCAATGTTATCTTTTCTCAGTTGCTCCGATTAACCATCTTAACCATTAGTTCCCCTCTAAGTGGATATATCGGTACCGCTTTTTCTCACACAGTTCTAGAATAACACCACTCTATAATTCCTTGCCGTTTTGCATCGCTTGATTGATGAAAAAGATTTAAAATTTAGAACAGCTGAAAGAAATGAAAATGATAATGATCCTACTTTCAGAACCACAAAAGGAGCAAACAGAAATACCATACATCAAACAATGTGTGGCCTAGGACGAACTAATAATGACTTGATTCCAGAAAGAGAGATAAACATGCAACACAACTCACCTTGGACTTCAGATGAGCACTCAAGGCCTCTTCATTCAAACAAACAATTCTAGGGCATATCCTGCACTTGAAAGTAGATTTGCGTTTCACAACATATTCTGGGAGATCTGCAGACGGTGATTCCTTGTCAGCAGAAATGTTGGAACCTTGCTCTTGAAATTCAGAATCACTTCTACCAAACACCAGGTCGTGTTTAGGACTATCTCCTTCATTTCCATCATCTATTGGGAAACCTACATAAAAAAGATGATGTCAGAAATCCAAAGGGTATTCTTCCAAAATTATAGGTGACACATTAGTTAATAAAATCTCTTGGTGTAGTTGATCAACATAACAACTCCACTTTCAAAGCTTGAGAGATTGATGGTGTCTTCATTCCCCTACCTGAGGCTGAGGTGTCAACAAGGGTTTCATTGGCGGAGCTATCCTCGGTTTTATATCCTGAAAAGAAAAGGATAGATGAGGAGCAACCCAAAGAAAGCGATAGTATTAGAGAGTAATGAAGGAAGAAACCAACCAGAGGAGACGTCTTCTGCTTCTGCTTCTGAGTGGACTTGTATTTCAGAATCGGAAGAAGAAGAGGAGGATTGATTGGAGGCGCCATCTCTGTCGCCGTGTTCCATCCTATAGAATCGCCGCTTTATCATTTTGCCTCTTCCAGGGCGGCTCCATCTATTTTCTTCTGTATTAATACCCATGGAGGGACTTGGGCTGGGCCTATGCCCTTTCTATTATTATTCATCTAACTTAACCCAACCTAAACCCAACAAACTCTATACAGATACAGATTGATCTTCGCCATTTTGAGGGTGGAACAAGAAATCATTTTTCAGAATCTATGACTGCACAAGAAGCAGCAATACATGTATCCAAATGCATTCCGAAACACTATTGATTCCTGAAGACAATGGGGTCAAGTGCAACCTGGCAAGACTACTGATTTCTGACTCAATCTTGTTTGAGGGTAAATTTATACCCCTGGATTTGTAGCGTATCGAACCAATTATGTGGTTCGTCGTGGATATGATTGAGTATCTTTGGAGATATTCGCTATCAAGGCTAAATCAAGCCTGCTTGGAGGTCAAGCCATCTTGGTGACAATTCAGGTCATTATCGATATATCATAGATCCGGTAATTAATGGAGGATTGTTTGTTTATCAAGATTGAGCTATTCATGGAAGATCTCACAAAGAGGAGGAATCTGGACGTCATGTACATAAGTTACCCCGGCGATCAAGGTATGAATGATGTACGTAGTGCTATCTAAGGAAGGGTTTAATCACTCTTGATTCCTTAATTGCCCAAAAGAAGTCTAGCCGTGCATGATCTTTGATGCAATTAAGGATTACATTCCTTATATGAATGATATGGCTAGTACTCGTCCAAGGCATGCAAGTCCAACTATATTGCAATAAGAAGCTTACTGTCCTTAGTTGGATTGTAGGAGTACACGTCCAGAAGATCTCCAAGAATCATATATTGAGGTAAATATCTTTACCTAGACATCGTATCTGGTCTGATACGCGAACCGATACATGTGGTTCAATTCAATATCTTTCTTTTCCATTGGGTAATTACTGGCGAAATATTTGCCTTGGTATGTAAGTTATTCGCGAATGAGAAGAACCCCCCCCCCCCCCCCCCCCCCCCGACCAATTCAACAAAAACTGCATCACTGCAAATTGATAAACCCTAAACCCTAGGAGCACCCAATCTACCAAAAAGCCTCTCCAGGGAGCACCACCAAAGCCTCGTTTCGAGCAAATCCCCTCTTCACTCACCAGCCTTGTCCCGAGTAAAAAGTCCACCCCCAGTCCATAAAGCCTCATCACGAGCAACAATCCATCCATTGTTAGAGATTCGCCTCTCTAGCAAATATCCCTTTACTTTATTTTGTATTTTGTTATTGAGTAAATCCTCATGAGCCATCCTAGGTCATTGTGAAGAACCCAGCAGCAGAACCGACAGTTTCTGCTCACATCTGCTTGAAGAGAAGCGCGCGAACCAGACAATATTAAGACAGGCACACTTCCTCAAGGTGTTGGCACGCTCGCACTAAACGGTTGTTCGAAGGACCTAAAAATCTGACCCGAAACATTTTGGCACGCCCGTTAGCGGGACACATCAGTAGCAAAATTACAACTGATAACATATATAGTAAGCAATATCCTAAGTGTTCCTTGCCGGAACATTCGCACTGTAAACCTCACAATCCTTTGAAGTGCAAGGGGTTGACTATCGAATTAGTTAACCAGCGTTTCGGTATAGAGAAACGATGACTGGAGGATCTGGAGTTGAGAAGTATGTTTCTCAAGAATAGCTCACGGATGCATTCGAAAAGTTGTCTGCAAGCATAACCGCGAGCACGGTCGCGAGCGCCGCAAACATAAAGGCGTTACAGGATTCATTGGATGCTAGTATTGCTAAAAACGATGCCCGGTTTGACCAGTTGTGGGAGAAAGTAGGCGACCAGGCCAAGCACATTGCACGCGTCGTAGAGACTACTCAGAAGTGGGACAAATTTTTGAGCAAGAAAGACATCGAGTATGACGGTGCCAACCCACAAACAGAGGTGACTAAGAAGCCGAAGACGTTTTTTGTGTCCGAGAGCCGCAGTGAACCCCATATTTGGAGAAAGCAACTTGAAGCCGCTAAGGTAGACTGGTTGGCTTCGAATAAAGCTTTACGGTCTAGTGTAAAGCTTTCACATGACATCTTCCCACTGCAAAACAGCGAAGAGGTTTTACAACGTCAAGAAGTAGAGCCTACAGCTGAAAGGCATATTTTTGCCAAAGAGGTTGAATCACCTTGTGACCAATCTAGTGGCGAAAGCTTTTTCTAGACGAGTCTGCGTCGGAGAGAACCGATTTGCCAACTTATGGCGAATCCCAAACGGAGCATGAATGTGAAGAAGATATCCAACAAAGCTGTTTGAACGAAGAAGTCATTCTGTTTGTAGACGAAGATGTATACATGGACACCGGCCAGAGACATGGAGGGAAAATAATTGATGACACCTCTGCCAATATTCATCCTCTTGCCGATTGGACACAAGTTCATTTTAAATACCAGGCGAAGCTGGATGATCAATTTTCTATTCATAGCAAAAGAAAGCATGTAGAAATATCAAATGATCAAGCTACTAGATGTGTTCGAAAGGATGAGCAAAGTCATGGTCAACTTGTCCAATCACATCAGCAGTCAAGTTCCAAGCCAATTAGTGGCTTTGTTTATCAAAACCAGCTAAGTGGTTATAGATCTACCGGGTACCATGAGAATAATCATGATCATTGTGGTTCTTGTTCTACTATTGGACGTTACCGAGAGAATGGCCAAAATCATGGTAAGCTTGGTTACCAATTAAGCTTTGTGCCCTTTAAGCCAATTCGTGGCTTTATTAATGAACCTAACTTGAGGTCCTGTATGAAGTATTCAAAACCAAATTGTGGTTTTAATGAAAATTATATTCATGATCCATCTTCTGGCCAGAGCAATTCTAATGGCCAAACTATATGTTATGATGGTGATTTTGAGTGTCTTCAGTACCAAGTAAGTTTGGCATGCAACGTTCAAACTCTAACCTTTCCAGGAAAAGAGTTCCATGACGATGATACTTCACAAACATTTCGCCATGCTACCTACAATGATGGCTTATTCACTTTTGACGGATGTAAGTTCAAATATCTTCAGAGCGACTTAGTCGAGCAAGCTTGTAGTTATTATACTCCAAGTTCCTGCAGCAGAAATTTATTTATGATGATACTGGCCAACTTTGCAAACAACACATGATGTTTACTTTTCTGATATGCCTATCTTTGAGGTAGGGACTTACTCACCATTCGGTGGTGATTATGTTTATGCTTTTTACAAAGAGCCAATTTATGATCAGTGCGACGATAACTACAAATTGATCATTGGCTCCAATATCATCAAGTCTCACACACAGGAGTTCTATTTTGAGTCTTGTTGATAACAATATAGACCAGCAAGTGGTTTCTTATGACAGCCAATTGGTGGCTACCTTTGAAGACATCATGCATTACGATATGATAGTTGGCGACAAGGCTGATCTCTACTCCATACCATCTGCAAAAGTTCAATTGAAGATCATGCTTTGTCAAATGACGAAGGTGCATGGGGGGCTAAGCAACATGCCCTACAAGCAGCCTCTTCTAAATTTTCAAGTGAGTGACACAAAGCATCTCTGCTCAACACTTGGAAATTCTCGCAAGAGAGAATCTCATGCCGCGAATGTCAAAACGTCAAGGCTTGGAGTGAAGCATTGGTGGCCTCCCCGTGGCCTTTCGAAGGGTAGCTAATCATGTTGAGTTTCCTTCTTTCTTTTGCTTTTCAGTTCCGTTTTATTTCTTGCATTGAAAAATAAAAAATCCAAAAAGAGATTCTGTGTTTTGCTGAAATGCAAGACAATGTTCTTACCTAACAAGAGGTTTGAAGTTCCTATCATATGCTTAGAGGCATACATCTGAGGCCTTGGATGCAAGAGACAATCACTGTGTCTTTAAGTCACTGCCATTATGCCAACAAGCTCAAGCCACAGAAGAAAGGAAGACAGTTTGCAATTCTGCAAATTACAGCTGCAGCTACTGTACATCAACTTCACAGATTAAACTGGTCAGATTCAGGAGGAACCAGCGAGCACTCTTTATATGTACGAAAAGCCCTGTGAGTCTACTTTCCAGCAAAATTTACGGTTTGCAATTCAGACGTTCCAAGAGAGAGTTATGGCAGTTTGAGTACCAGAAGGTCAGAATGCGCGAAATCAATATCATGTGTTTGTTCATGACCTTTGGAGCCTCTAGCAAGTAGACGTCATAGTCTCAGCACTTTGAAGGCCAACATGATTTATGTGTTCACACCGGGGACATCAGAGAAAGCAAGGAATTTTGGCTCAGTCATATACCGGTCCCCACTTTTCCAGATTGAGACTCAGGGCCTTGATCATATAAACCAGTAATTTGTGGTTTTTATTCAGATGCCAAATCTAGTGGCATTATAGGTTCAGTTGTGAAGAAAGAATTATGCAGACAACTTTAACCTATTGAGGGAGAGATGACTGAAAAGAAGAACTTGCCAAAAGAAGAGGACAATTGGTGTTGGTTATGCAATTATAGTTCCTCACATCTAAAGAATCTACATGATAAAGGCCCGTACATAAGCTTCTTTGTTGGCCAAAATCTGTGGCTATGAACTCAAGGATGTCATCAACATATCTTATGCAGCAGTATCATATGGAGCTACCTCACAAGTTTCATTCGCCAGAAGCCACAATTAAAGAGGATTACTCCAGTATCCATAAAACCAGTCTTAGTGGTTTTAAAAATATTTTAGTTTATGCCAATATCTGTGGCATCCTATTCCAAGAAGAAATCTTCACGCCAGGAGTACTTAGTCCCTATGCACAGCCTACAATGCCTATAATGTGTTCTTCATAAAGAACAACAGGTTTCTGATCGTTACCAGTAGGCTTGGGAATTTATTCTGCATGGTCATACCGATGTCTACCTCGTCTGCTGCAAACAGATCATGACATTGACATTATGTAAGGTAGATTGGAGCTCACCCCAATTCTCTTTTACCATGCTGGGGGGCTACAAGTTTCATAAAGGCATAGGCTGGGCTTCAAACTTCATTTTAGCAGCAAGTTCAACAGAAAGAAGAAGCCCAGAATCAGACACATGCAACAGCTGTCATGGATTACTTGGCCAATATCTGTGGCCTTGAATACTTTGTTTGCTCAGAGAAGTGCAGGAACAGACCTTCATCAGCTAAGCGACGTATAAACAAATGAGGTGGCTTGGCAGGAGAGAAACAGATATTCCAAAAATTCTGTGCCAATGAGAATATGCTCACAAGTTTGCTCAAAGATGACAAGACCTCATTTTTGTACTTCAAGTCCAAGCTTTGTTGGTCTTCAGATTGTTTCAAGTTTCCATTGATTCTGCCAAATACTATGGCACGTGATGAAAGTCCATGAAGTGAATACAAGACATATGCTTTAGAAATGAGGACGGTGCATCGAAACTGGAATTATGGTGAAGGCATGGCAGACCTCTACTTGAGGTACATGGTTAAGTAATTCCCTTCTAAAAATATCTGAATCGTTGAGGAGTGGTGGTTGCTCTCATGCTATATGAGATATATATAGTGCTAAGTGATGATGCATAATTATATATGGGGGAGGCACCAGTATCATATTTCTTGGCATACTTCATGTGTGATAAACCGGTGGAAACTTGCAAACATAATAAATGCATGCATGGCTACAGTTTGAGAGGGAAAGAAAACTGGAGAACTAGACCAACCTACTAGCCAAGTTTTGATCCTTGAGGAGTTAGCGTCTCCAATTTCGCAAAGCTACATGCATAGCAAATGTCCATCTAGCAGCAACAAAGTTTGTGTTGCTTTATGACAAAGGGGCAGGGGGGCTTCAAATCTCATATCAGCAGCATAGATCTTTCAAGAGAAGTCACGGTGCAATTAATGTTACGTTCAAAGCAAGATGGTGGAAGGAAGTCTGCAGCTTTCTTAAGGGGTTCTTGTTTGGAGTAAAAAGATCAATTTGTGACAAGTCCATAGCATTCGTTGCTATACTACGTACAGAAGCAAATAAACCTATCTGAGGTTTAATTATGTTGGCTAAGTAGTGACAGTCATCATAAAAACCAATTCGTGGTTTTTCAGGTTTTACAGTGGCATTAAGGAGGCGATGTTAATCTTATTTTTATGCATGCATGATTTCTGTTGTGTATGACTATGTACAGAAGGTCAGCATCCTTTTCTCTTAGCTGAGTCCATACTGGGGGGCTGCGAATTATCTCCAGTTTTAAATCAAGGGGCTCACACAAATACAAACAACTTTTTGAGTTGTTCCTAGAGATTACGATGAGCTTGAGCTGACATAGAAACACAATTTTAATATTCGCCGGAAGAAATATGGAGGATAAAGAATGTAGATAGAGTTGGCAACAGTACATAAAGACCATGTTTATGGTTTGGCAAAACGTTCAAAGCAACAACACAAGTCTTGTTGTGTCTGATCACCACAAGGAGCTTGTCGTATCATGGAGCCAAAGTAATGCAAGCATACAAGGATGTCAGTTCAACTCTACAGAGTCAGCTCAATTACAACAGATGCTACGAAAGGAAAGCCTATATCTGAGGCTCAAAGATCGAGTTTAATCGGCTCATGCTCATCCCAACACTTAACCATTTAGTAGTTTCCATTCGCCACACCCAATTAAACTGGGGGGCTACATTATACACATTCTGCCAATTCCTGTGGCAAATTTTTGAAACTTTCCATTCTGCCAGTTCCTGTGGCAAATTTTTGAAACTTTCCGGGTTTTGAGTTATCTTTTCATTCTTAGAAACCGATCCCTGCGGTTTTAATTTTTATCTCATGTTTTCTGGGACATTCGACTTGCCTATTAGGCTTTATTAGCAGCAACAAGTGGCGGGAGACATTGGTTCTTGAAGGCAATTTACCAAGCAGTTCCATACCTTCTGGAAATCCAAGTCAAGCATCTTGGCTTAATGCCAAGGATTAAGTTCAGACATTCCACTGCTCAGAAATCACAAGGAAAGCACATGGAGCTCGTTAAGGAAGTTAGCCCCTACAATGCAAAATTCTGAAATTTTCAGATTTGGCCTCCTCTGAGGCATTTTCGTGGCTCATTCGCGCCCTTGCAAGGGTTTATTGTCTGTTCGCCCTACACCATTTTTGACCCATGATATGGGACTACAACTCTGTAAAAGAATTGTGCCATTCGCTGCTTTGAAGCATGAGTTATGAGCTCCAAAAGTTGACACCTTGAAACAGCCTTTTTCCAGAAACTGAACTACATTGGGTTTTTGTGGCTTTGTTTCTTCAATACTTATCACTGAGGTATTGGTTTATACATCAACATGTGATGTCATTGAGGATAGTGGTATCAAGAGTCATCCATATCAGCCATGGGACGATCAAGATACAAGTTCAAGAAGTCAGCAAATTAATAAGCAAAAGCTGGAAATTTCAGAAAATGGCTTTCTTGGAGCTGTTTTCTCAACTGATCAGAAAAATCATCCGGGCATGGCGTAAATCGTGCCTAAAGTTGGCAAACTGTGCAGCGAAACTCATCATCTTTTTCACATCACATTTTGTGGAGTTGGTTTCTTGGCTTCTTGGAAGTTTCTCATGAAGGAGTTGGTTCAATTCTGCTGCCACGACATCATACATCAATGTTCCATCATAAAACAACCAGTAAGTGGTTCACAAAAGCTTATTCGATTCATCTGAAGTTGGCTTCATGAAATGTGCCTACTTTGAGAACCCGGATCCTCTCCTAATGAGAGGTTGCCTAATATTGCCTCATGAATGGATCTAAGCCATTCAATATTTAACAGATGGTCAAGATTTCTCTTGGATTATTTTAGGTGATATTTAGGGCCATCTCCTTCTCTGCTCAAATTCTCGTCTCCCATCTCATTCTCTCTCTCTCTCCTCTTGCAGAGAATGAATTGCTGAGGAATAAACCAAAACTGAAAATTGAAGAACAAACCAAAGCTGAAGTGCGCAAGGCATGTACTCAGAGACGCAATACCAACTCCTATGAGTCTTATGACTCTTATCTAATCTGACAACAAGAACATATAGACAAATCTATAATTAGTGACAGGGTTGGTGATTGAGCTATAAGGAACTAAGGGCTAGAGCAGTTTGAAATGAATTCGCCACTAGGAAATTAACTGGAGGAAACCTCCTATGGTGGCTAATCCTCTTACCAGAGTGATGACTTTGTGTCATATCGAAACTTTGGAAATTCCCATTCATGCATCCTATTTTCTTCTGCAAATTTGGGTAGTCATCAGCTAAACAATGCAAAAGTTTTGCAGCCATCTCCACCTTTTCTTTCCAAATCAAGTTAGGACTGTCAAATACACATGTAGCCACGTGTGTATAACACTTCCATTGGAGAAGAGTGTGGGATATCATTTTATAGTTGTTGGGTCTGTGGCAGAAATAACATCTCCTCTTACATATCAAAGGCCCTCACAAATACACAGTGATCAGAAGGTGGATTGAGTACTAGTTTGAAAATAGCTACTGAATGACTTTCACAGATACACTGATGCTTCAAAACTACGTAATATAATCTACTGTGTACCTAATAACAAAGATTGAGTCCCGGCATTCCAATAAGCAGAAAGAAGATATAAATTAGAAAACTAAATGATGAGGTGAATCAAACCCCTGGGGTATCTGTTATGGCTATTTAACATCAGAACAGAAAGAAAAATAGTATACATAACTCCACCGCAATACTGGTAAGTAACTAAAAGAGTAACGGTCACTAGGTATACAACACAACAAGGGCTTTTGTGTTTTGATGTATTTGGTAGGCTGGCATAACTGGACAGTCATTGAACCTAAATAACTCGTTAGAAAATTTCTAGTATGATCCCTAGAAGATAGATAGATAGATATACTGAAAAGCCAATAACCCTGATATGTATAACTCAATTCCCACATCACTAGAAACATCACTTTAACCACCAAATTAGTAAAACTCACACTCCACAGCTTCTTCAACCCATTTTGAACTACAACTAAGCAAACTCAACCACAAAAGTAATGCAAGTTTTCCGGAAAATCCCAATAAAACCTCTCACCACTACCACATGATATCAAACCCATGGATATAGTCAATGAATAAAATACAATCAAACTAGTGAACTCATCAAAACCCAGATCCTCCTAAAAGTGAGAACAAACCCTATTTCTGGCACTACGAATTACAACTCAGAAAAGATGACAGAAACGATGTACGAGGCTCCAAAGACAATCAATAGATAAATGTATAACTTCCCTGACGCAAAATAATAAGAAACAATCCCAACGCAAAATAACACCTTATTTTCAACATAGAAAGAAGATATAAATAAGAAAACCAAGTGATGAAGTGAATCATCCCCCCGTGAAGTGGTGATCTAAACACTAGAGCACCACTAACAGTTATTTAGCCCCAGTCCAGAAAGAAAAGTAGTGTGAATAACTCCACAGCAATAAACCTCAACTAAGTGTTTATTATATGAATATATCCAGTAGTTTGGCACAACTGAAGACACCTATACTTTGGACCTAGATAACTGTCGTTAAAAACTTTCAAGTATGATCTTCCCTAGAAAATAGATTTTGAAAAGCCAATAACCCTCATCCGGTTCTCCTACTGTAATCTAATACGAACTAAATTCGCAGCTCAACTGAGTGGATATTAGTTATACAACACAACTGAGTGTTTTGTTGTTTTGATGTATGAACGTATCCAGTAGTTTGGTACAACTGGAGACACCTATTCCTTGGACCTAGATAACTGTCGTTAAAAACTTTCTAGTTTGATCTTTCCTAGAAAATAGATTTTGAAAAGCCAATAACCCTCATCTGGTTCTCCTACTGTAATCTAATACGAAATAAATTCAAACTTCACCCAAGACACCACTTCCATAATTGTTACCATGTAATAATTAAGGGACTGATGAAAGAAGAAACCACTCAGAATTCGGGGCAGGACAGCATGAAACCCTAGTCAAAAATGGTTCCTCAACCTCAAGAAAAGAAGGAGCACCAATAGTTTGACATGAGATTTCATGCATGTCTCGCTCAGATTCTTACTGGTTTCTTCTTCATCATACCCAAGGGACTAATCGAGATCACATCACAAGGACCAATTGCCACTAATATTTTCAAATCTTTCATGTACCCTCATTTCGATGGATCAAATGGCAGCCATATCACAAGTAATTGTTACCATATAACAATAATTAAGAGATAGATGAAAGAAAAAGCCACTCAAAATTCGAGGCAGGACAGCATGAAACCCAGTCAAAAACGGCTCCTCAACCTCAAGAAAAGAGGGAGCACCAATATTTTGAATCGAGATTTCACGCATGTCTCTTTCAAATAACTGGTTTCTTCATCATACCTTGTTAATGTATTCCCTCATATTCATTATATCATGTAAATGCATTCTCTATGAAGAAGATACAAAGTAGAGACACCTTAAGTTCATCATATCATGTAAATGAAGAACACATTTACATTAAACAGACTAAGACACTAATCCAAATTCATCATATCATGTAAATGTGTTCTCTATTAAACAGACTAAAACACTAATCCAGATTCATCATATCATGTAAATGTGTTCTTCATTTATCAAATCACAAAATCATATCAAGTAAATGTGTTCTCTATTAAGCACACCTGAGGAGAGAGGATTCATGAGCAATGCTCCTCCAAGTGCTTGAGAGTCTAGAGGGATGAGTAATCTGCATCACTGATGTTACTGCCAGTAAAGTATTTATCATATGTCTAAAGGGGTAACAACCATATCAGCACAAACCCACAAAGCAACATTTCTCAACCTATAAGATAAACCAACGAGGCAGCGATGGCTTTTTTGCAATCTTTATAGGATAAACGAACGAGGCAACAATAGCTTGTAAATTTGCAATCTTTACAAGATAAACCGACAAAGGCAGCAATGAATTTTTTGCAATCTTTACATGATAAACCGACAAGGCAGCAATAGCTAGTGAGCAATCTTTATAGGCAACAATGGATTTTTGCAATCTTTATATGATAAACCAACAAGGCAGCAATAGCTAGTGAGCAATCTTTATAAGATAAACCGACAAGGCAAAAAAGGCTTGTAAATTTGCAATATTTACAAGATCAACCGATAGAGGCAACAATAAACTTTTTGCAATTTTTACAAGATAAACTTACAAGGCAGCAATAATTAAGGGACTGATGAAAGAAGAAACCCCTCAAAAATCGGAGCAGGACAACATGAAACCTTAGTAAAAAATGGTTCCTCAACCTCAAGAAAAGAGGGAGCACCAATATTTTGACAAGAGATTTCACGCATCTCTCGCTCAAATTCTTACTGGTTTCTTCTTCATCATACCCAAGGGACTAATCGAGATCACAGGGACCAATTGCCACTAATCTTTTCAAATCTTTCATGTACCCTCATTTCACAGCATGAAACCGGGGCAACACCACAGAATCAAGGCAACAGAAACACAAATCCATCAAAAAATTATGAATCAAGAAACAGGAGAAGTATGAGAATTACCAGAAATGGAAATAGGTCTCTCATCTATCTCCTTTGTTTGCAGAATACTTTAAATCTCAATGGCAACCTTTTAGGGACAATTTCTGACTAGTATTTTCAAAACTTTCAGACCCTTATTTTTAAGGGATCAACGGGCAACCTTGACATAATTGTTACACGACTTACATCGTAAGATCAAAAATTGAGGGACTTACAGAAAAAGAAATCCCGCAGATTTTGACCAAGATAGCATGCTGTTTGACCCCAAGAAAAGACACAGTCAATATATCATGTAAATGAATTCTCTATTAAGCATATACAAATTCATAATATCATGTAAATGTATTGTCTATAAGAGACTAAGAACAAGGCTCATACAAATTCTCTATATCATAGGGTAGCCTTCATACAAGCCTCTGTTGAATGTAATACCAACAAGAGGAACTAGCATTATAAGAGGCAAAACTGTTCAGATTATTTGTGACTTCAACTATAATAATACACAGAAGCACAATGATTCACATTAAACTTCTGAGAAAAGAAGCCCTTCCAAGTAGCTCATATGTCCCACAAAAATGTATTATGCAAGTCCAAAAGGAATTACAATAAGCTTCACACCTGCCATCCAACTATCTTACCAACAAAAAGTTCAATTTCCTGCTACAATCAGAGAATGATCCAAATTCACAGAAATTAATGCAGGCTGAATTAAAGTACCATTGGATCATACAATTACAACAGCACCCGACTTATTGCAGAACAATGCATCTCCTTCCCTATCTTAATGGCTACAATGTGGGGCTACAATGTGGGAAAAAGCACTAAAGCCCAACAGTAAACCGACAAGGCAACAATTTCATTAGTCTCCCCCAACAATGCTTTAAATATCAGAGGCAACAGTCAGGGACCGATTCCCACAAGTCTTTTCAAATATTTCATATACCCTCATTTCGAAAATGCATTCTCTATGCAAAGTAGCGACACCTCAAATTCATCATATCATGTAAATGTGTTCTCCATTAAGCGGACTAAGACACTAATGCAGATTCATCATATCATGTAAATGTGTTCTCCATTTATCAAATCACAAACATATCAAGTAAATGTGTTCTCTATTAAGCACACCTTTGGAGAGAGGATCCATGAGCAATGCTTCTCCAAGTGCTTGAGAGTCTAGAGGGATGAGAGTAATCTGCATCACTGATGTTACTGCCAGTGAAGTATTTATCATATGTCTAAAGAGGCAACAACCGTATCAGCACAAACCCACAAAGCAACATTTCTCAACCTATAAGATAAACCAACGAGGCAGCGATGGCTTTTTTGCAATCTTTATAAGATAAACAGACGAGGCAACAATGGCTTATAAATTTGCAATCTTTACAAGATATACCGACGAGGCAACAGTGAATTTTTTGCAATCTTTACATGATAAACCGACGAGGCAGCAATAGCTAGTGAGCAATCTTTATAGGCAACAATGAATTTTTGTAATCTTTACATGATAAACCTACAAGGCAGCAATAGCTAAGGAGCAATCTTTACAAGATCAACCGACAGAGGCAGCAATGAAATTTTTTACAATCTTTACATGATAGACCGACGAGGCAGCAATAGATAGTGAGCAATCTTTATAAGATAAACTGACAAGGCAACAATGGCTTGTAAATTTGCAATACTTTCAAGATAAACCGACAGAGGCAACAATGAAATTTTTTTGCAATCTTTACTTGATAGAACCGACGAGGCAGCAATAGATAGTGAGCAATCTTTATAAGATAAACCGACAAGGCAACAAGGGCTTGTAAATTTTGCAATCTTTACGAGATAAACCGACAGAGGCAGCAATGAATATTTTGCAATTTTTACAAGAGAAACCGACAAGGCAACAATAATTAAGGGACTGATGAAAGAAGAAACCCCTCAGAAATCGGAGCAGGACAGCATGAAACCCTAGTCAAAAATGGTTCCTCAACCTCAAGAAAAGAGGGAACACCAATAATTTGACATGAGATTTCACGCATGTCTCACTCAGATTCTTACTGGTGCTTCTTCATCATACCCAAAGGACTAATCGAGATCACATCACAGAGAACAATTGCCACTAATCTTTTCAAATCTTTCATGTACCCTCATTTCACAGAAACCGGGGCAACACCACAGAATCAAGGCAACAGAAACAAAAATCCATAAAAAATTACAAATCAAGAAACAGGAGAAGTATGAGAATTACCAGAAAATGGAAATAGGTCTCTCATCTATCTCCCTTGTGTTTCCGAGGCCAAAAATCCGAGGCAAAACAAAAGAAATACAAATCAAACCGAAGAAAAGCAATAATTTGATTGTAATTTCATGGATCCAGATATCAATCAACCTTACCGGAAATGGATCGAGTCGCTTCTCTCTCTCTTTCTCTCTCTACAACACCCTGAGAAATCCCCCAAACTCGGGTTTGAAATTCGAACCAAGCTAGGGTTTTTAGGTCGGCAGAACAAGAACGACTCTTTCTATATATTTCTTTCGATCTCAAATACGAGAGACAGAGAGATGGATG
>NC_020497.1:9226065-9238317 GCF_000184155.1 Fragaria vesca subsp. vesca
TCAACGCGTCGAAGATCTCGGCACCTCTTCATCGCTGCTGATGTTGGCCGTCGCGATCTTCGTCAACAAGTTCCCCTGAGTCTTCTCCGCCACAAGTATCTCTTCCTCCGGCGCCTTCGACCCCCGGTCCATCGTCCTCGCCGTCTCCGGCATGTCAATCTCGTCGGAATCCCACCATCCAGATCTTCATCAACACTCCCTTCACAGCACTCTGTCCGTCGTCGGGGACGAAACCTGGCCGGGAGAAATATCTTATATCCTAGTTGCTGTTTTAATATGGGTATGATTGATCGAATCCTTAATTATTGAATGTATACACTTGCTTCAGTATGTCTTATTTTTCTTGGGTAGATTGTTGAATTGATATGTCTTGGGTATGTGCCTTCGTCTTTGAAAGGGGGTTCTTCTGTTTGCTGCAAGTCTAGGTGCGAGGATAGAGTTTTAACATCAATTCGGGGACTGTTCAATGACTCTGAGCTTGATTCATTTGGCCTTATCCCGTCAAGCTTGGTAGGTGAAGATTACGCAAAATCTGTGAAGGTAAATTACTTCTGTTTCAATTAGAATCTCTTGCTTGCGTAGGTATCTACATGCATTTCAATTAGTGGATGCCTTTATGCAGATTTGATGACTATCATTTAGTTTTTGTTGTTTGATTTGTTGTATTGCTTGTAGTATATATATTGTTGCTTGATAAATCTATTGAAGATAATAATTTGAGCAAGTACAATATGTTTAAGTTGCAGTAGTAGATAGCAGAATCTCAGGTATTTTGGTTCGTCTATATCAGTAACACTTTTTTGAAGTGTAGCAGTGTTCTACTGAATTTTCTGGAAAACTATTGTTATGATCTATTTGAACTATGTTTTACCTGGCTTACCGGTCTTCAAATGTTCTGAAAATTTGACAGGTTTCTTTTAAGTTAGTTATCTAGCAACCCGGAAATTTTCAGCTTATTTCGATGAAAATTACTCGGTGAATTTTTAAAGTTTAGTCTGCATTGGAAACAAGTTCCAGAATTTTAACTGCATATCTTTGTTTCTGCTCAGTTTTTGAACTCTTATTTAAACCATTTTATATCTGATCTTCTTGTATGTAAAAGTAGACATTCCAATATCTGTTTCACAACTGATTTCAAGTCATTTGGTCTTAAAATGAATATTGTGGTGGTTTTTCTAAGTTGTTGTTGCTGCTGCTATAGATTTTTCTGAATCCTGAAAATTTGCTCAGTTTTTGTTCTAGTTTTGCCACACTTCCCGAACTTTTGAATTGCTTGAGATTTTAGTATGTTCTTTCTTTACATGTTTACAAGGAAAGTTGTAATTCATGGATTGTTCATATTCATATGATTGATTCCAAGTACATTTATGCAGATGAGTTCTTTGCAATTGAATTTCACCGACCTCTGCAACAACGGATCATCCCTCGATGAGCTCAATACAATTTTCCACTAACTACTGCAATTGAATTTTGGGATGGTGTTGGAGATGCTCTAAAGAAAGCAAGTGATGCCAGTTAGCTACTGCAACTAAGCACTGTATAGTACTCTGTTCTTGTCCATCCTTTAGCTACAAAATGAAGTCTCATCTACATTTCATGCTGAGGAACTCAAGCTATCATGTGGATCTATTGTTCACAGTAAAAAACTTATGTATTCAGTTATTTACATGTAACTATCGGATTGATGTATCGAAAATCAATTAAAAAGCTATCGTCCGATCATGTCCATTACCGCCCATTACCTAAATAGTTGTACAATTTATTTTAGAATTATCTAATATTGATCATAGGATCACCATGATTTATAAAAATTGGAAGGTGAAACTAGCCATAAAGAAATAATTATAGTAGTAGCAAACAATCAAGTCAAAATAATATGTCCAAATTGGTCATTCCACAACAAAAAGCACAAGCCAGTTTTCAGTTTACCAAACACGTTTCTTCTACTTTTGCAACTCACAGCACTTATAAAAAGTCAGTTTACCAAATACTCAGCCACTTTGCTTTCTAGTCACTTATTCTTAAGAATAAGTAAAAAGCTAGCTTTTTTTAAAAGTACAGCTGCACCAAATGCAGCCTTAATCATCTTCTTCAAGGTGATTTTTACCAGTGGATGGGTGCATGCTTCAGCCATTGATCACTTCTAATTGGTGCCAATGGGCTGGCAATTTGGGTATAGGGCAATGGTGCGTGGATTTGTCCTTTCTATATAGTTGAGAAATTGTGTGAGACTTGCATGCTTGAGAAATTGTGTGAGACTTGCACGCAACACAGTTGAGTCAATTGTGTGAGACTGCTAGACTGGTTCTGCTGGAAATAGAAAGCTAGATCACTAAGATCAGCATCGGTTACTGTAATAGGAAATATTAAGATTTTGTTTGTGAGAACAAGGAAATATTACCATAAAAGGAAATATATTTGTCGAAATAAAAAACATAAAAAAGTGCGGCTATTGGGACCTCTAAATTTACTCAGTTAACCTCACTTTATTGTGAGTTATTGAATGTCGGATATATCCTCTTACATAATGACTATTAAGGACAATAACAAAAAGAAGTAATATATTTATTCTCTATAGACTTTCTAATTCAATTAGAAATATTGTATTATTTATTATTTTCCTTATGTATTTTTATTTTCTAATTTTATTACATATTATTAAAGCATTTATTTATTTAAGAAGAGCTAAAACTCTTTTTTTTTTTAATTTTTAAAAAAAAGAAAGAGCTAAAACTATGATTAATATCGATCTATTTGACAAATTAAAAAAATTATGTTATCATACTATGTTAGAAGCATACTACATTATACAAGATGCAACAAACATTATTTGGAAACCAAAAAAAAAAAATCGATTATGTAAAATTAAACAACTATTGAAATAATATATCATGAATTACATAAAATAGAGGAAAGAAAAAAAGAGCATACATAGAAGAAAAATGGTTATCCTTGTTAGAAAATTTTCTTGTTGACAAAAATTAAGTTTATGAAAGTCAATACCTTGTGTTATTTGATTTTTAAGAGATTTATGTTCTTTCATAAAGGAATGAAATTATAATTAAAATATGTAGGTGTAATGATTAATATATTAAAATATATGTGAATAATATAAACAAGGTTATTTTATAAATTTGAATGGAGGTCTAGTGAGAAAATACAAATATTTAAAAGTAAAATAGAGGTGTGAAAAACATGAGACGTACACTGAACAAATTCGGAGGTCCCAATAGCCGCACTCAACATAAAAAAGAAATGTTAACATATGAACTCCTATTATTCTGTCCATCAATCTGGTGTATGCCTTCTTTAGTAATCAACTTATATACACGAAATTAGCCAAATCAACTACCTATTTCATTAGTGGAATTTAGTTTACATTAGCGGTGGTATATATATAGTAGAATTACAGCTAATTTAGTTTACATTAGCGGTGTTATATATATAGTTGATTACAGCTAGATTTATGATTTTGATTCTATTATGTAGAATTAATCAAACAAACAAATAAATCCCAGACCAAAACCTGGGCATTATTAGGCAGCAATCGATATTTAAGTGCATCTCTTCCGCATTTGAGGCCTCTCACAAGTAAAGCTAACATAAATTTAGTCTTTCTAATCAAAAGTAAAGCTTCTCATAGTCTTCCAATTACAAGTTGAAATTATTTCTAGAAACAAAAACAAAAAAGAATCCATTTCCAAAATTAGTGATCTGTTCATCACAGGCAGAGCGTCACTAATAATTTACAGACTTATATTGAACCATCTCAACATATGGTATCTGTTAGCCTTTTTTTTTTCTTTTCTTTTTTTTTTAATTTTTAGTTTGTTTCTCTTTTAAGAATGCAGCTGCCCTCGACGACTCACATCCATTATATCATTATTAGCAAGAGTTGAGATGCTGGACAAACCAACGGATGCACATGTAAAGCTTACTACTAACATCTTTATTCAGAAGAAGAAAATCTAACTAACATCATGATTACTTTCATAGCAGATTAAAGGAGGATTGCGAAAATGTAAGCTAATACAATCTACAGTCTATATGGCGACGTAGTCAAAGAGAGAAAATGAGTTGTAAGGCCTAAAAGTGTTCCATCAATTTATTTGAACAAACTTAAAAACAAGGACAGGTTTCCACCCAAGCAAAGGTGCATGGCATATCATGTATACATGTTATCACTCTGATGGATTACTGTAGTAAGTGTACATTTTACACGTAAAGGGTGACCTGGTAATAGCGACTAAAATGAAACTCCAACATCCAGCAATGCCATCAATTGAGAAACGAACTCCGGGTGGCTTGGCCAAGCTGCTCCAGTCACCAAATTCCCATCAGTGAAGCAACGGTGTATTGGATCAGGTTCGAGCCATGTGGCTCCTGATAAAATCACATTAAGCTTCACCGCTGGGTATGCAGTACAATTCCTTCCCTGAAATGTAGCAAATTACAAATAATTTAGACATACTATAAGGACAGTCTAATAAGAACTTTAAAAATCACCCAAAAAGAAAAGATGCAGAACTTCTCTGTGTATCTCTGCTAATGCAAATAAACTTCTATCCCCTCTCCCAAAACTAATACTTCAAAAGTAGCAGTTACCAATAGATCAATAGTACAGAAACGAGGTACAAAGTAAATCTTGTGTGCTTTTATTAATAAAGTAGAAGCTGTTTTTTCCTTTTTCATTGCTTGGTAGCACACTTAACCTCGCAAGCGGAAGGAAATATCGGAAAACATTCAATAAATGTTATAGAAATGTTTAAAGACTCACTTATCAACTTCGTTGATTTGATTGAGTATTTTATACATGTAGCCTCTTTAGGTCATTAGCTCCTATTTGATTCCAAAATTAGACTATCTAAGGGATGAAAGTCAAGAAAGAGAAAGGACCGGATTGATAACAAGATGAAATTTCAGCAAACAAAGCGTGCAGTATGGCTAAAAGAAAGAAAATGAAAATACTCCTCGACTTTCAAATGAATGCCGTGTTGATCCTATGTACTAAAGGTGCTCGTGTCAATAGCCTACCTGTAGAACACCAGCAGCAGCTAGAATCTGTTGCCCATGGCAGATGGATGCAACTGGTTTCTTGGCTTTCATAAATTGTTTCACTAGTTCAATAACTTTCTTATCTAATGCCAAATATTCTGGTGCCCGACCGCCAGGGATGACAAGAGCATCATAACTGGAGGCATCTATAGCTTCAAAATCAGCTGTTAAAGTGAAATTATGTCCTGGCTTCTCACTGTAGGTTTGATCACCTTCAAAATCATGGACAACAGTTGCGCAAATATCACCAGATCTCTTCTTGGGGCAAGCTCCATCGACATGGCACCCTAGAGCTTGAAGCGACTGAAAAGGCACAGCCACCTCATAATCTTCCATGAAGTCCTACAAGTATCAGAGAAAGAATCTACAAGTCAGTAACTTTGAGACATCTAAGACTCATTGGTAGATCATACGTAGACAAGCATTAATATACCCCTTTTACCTAACAATGGGGTTATTCATTTAATTCTGCTTTGGAAAGGGTAGCCAATCTTTATTTTGTTGAACAAGCACTAATTCGATTCAAAATAAAGGTATTTCAATACTGGTGTAAAATATTATGGACAGAGGACCACAAAAGAATTTACATGGGTAAGGACCAAAAGAAGGGGACAACATCACAACAAAAGGCTACAATTGCACATATGACGAGCTTTTAGCTTCTACTTTGATCATGTCAGTAGACACAGATTTAAGATCAGCACATTCAACAGTAAACCCACAATATTAAAAGTTTTAAAAACAAAAGCTAATATTGAAAGCCTATGCAATTATGCAAATTGCCAGATAAAGACAAAGACAACATAAGTGAATTACAAGATATGGCTCTAGAAGGCAACTAAAATTACAATTCACTTCTAGGATCTTACACAACCTACCAATAACTTGAAAATATGAAAGAGCACTTACGGGGTCCAAATTATGTTGCACTAATTCATTTCCATGAAATATCCTTTCTTGGCATCCTATTAAGTATTGCATCATTAAGATGTTCTCAGCACTATCAATATTGGATAAGCTAAACAAGAATACGCTGGGAAGTGAACAGAAACAGCCAAACAAATCAGAAATAAAAATAAAATAATAATTATGGTAATAGTAATACTATACCATGGCACACCACAGGTTAAATTAACAACATTTTACGTCTTTGCTTAATTATTCTAACAGTAATATCTACTAAAGCACAACGACATAAAGGACCGAAAATTAAACAACTAAGAGTAGCTAACTCATAGAGGGGGATTAAGAAATTGAACTATTTGTCATTAGTTTTTATGGTTCTTCTCTAAGGTATTTTGTCAAAATCCACTTGACAACAAACTCAAACTGACAACACAAAAATAGGTGTTCAAGTGTGAAAAGTGACCAGATAGGCTTACCATTCCACCAATATATTGACGTGGCATACAACAGAACTAATCGCGGAATCCAATAATAAGAGATTCATGATGCATCTAATAAAGTTGAATCTGGCTTCCTCTCCTCTTTCTTTGATAGAATATCTCAAGGCTACATCTAATTAACTCTCTGTTGAAGTTATTTGTATGCCAAATTATGCATGTATGTTTATTGACTGTCTAATGCACAGTATTCAGTAGTAAACAAAGGGGACTTCTAGACCACACGGACTTCTAGTAACAAAGGGGACTTCTAATGCCAAATATGATATTCAAATTTGATTCTGCTGGTTTTCTACAGCAATTTGGAGCAATGTTTGTTTTAACTGAGCGTGATCATATGTTTGTCAATGCACTACACATGAACATAAATTTAAATGAGGAAACTAAGACTTACTCCACACAGAAACAGGACTCTTCTATCTGAACCAGTTGTGTTGCCTCCTAGTGCCTTCACAAAAGCCCTAATGAACTCAGGATGGCCTTCATATGTAGCCCCTGTGATTATGTTACCATCAACGACACACGCTGCCAAGGTCTCCGGTTCCACCCAATGAGCACCTGCAGCAACAAGTACAGGTCCCAGAGTAGGATATGCTGTGCACTTCCGACCTTTAACTGAGCCAGCAGCTGCTAGGACCAATTGCCCATGGCAAATAGCTGCAATTGCCTTTGTGGAGTCTGTAAATTTTTTCACCAAATCTACAACAGATGCATCAATGGCAAGATACTCAGGAGCCCGCCCACCTGGGATTATTAATCCATCATAATTCTCAGCTTCAACATCATTGAATGTTGCATTCAGTGTAAAATTATGACCACGTGATTCAGAATATGTCTGCAACAAAACGAATACTCATGAAAACAGAAAAACAGAGTAAAACAAAAGGGAGAGAAAATAAACATAGTTTCAAGACTAGTAATTATAAGTACAGTACAAAAACGGATCATCCTCTAAAAAAACATAGTCTTTGCTTCTTTAGCTTTCTGAGATTCCTAGGCTAATAAACGGTATTAGAAGACTGATCGGTGTCACAGTTAATTATGTGAATCATATAGCTAATAAATTTTAACTCCTTGATACATAGTGGAAAATGTAGATTGCCTTAATTAAACATACATACACGTGCATAATCTAAGGGAATCCCGATTGTACATGCAACTTCATACACTCTCAATCCAGGTGAAATGGGATTCTATAGGCATTACAACACCGTCATGCTACTGCTATTGCCTCTAGTATTGTCAGTCCCACCATGCACGAGGCTGGATAAACTGGGATCCGCACACCATAAGTCTGATTCCAAATGTAACTCCATTTGTGTTAGGGACTTGCTAGGATGTAACAGGAGGAATGTTTATGGATGCGTTAATAAAGTAGATACCATTGAGTGGGTCACACCCTATATACCCCCCCAGAAGTTGTGGGCAGACACTTGATCGAACAGGAGGACAGTGAGAGTGGTGGCAGCTTGAAACAAACAAGAAAAAAAAAAGGAATTAAGGATACAAATTAATAAAGAGATTTGTGTTGAGCTAGACCGTAACATGGTGCATATGCAGAAACTAGACCCAATCGTGCAGTAGATCTACAGTCAAATAGAGATGGACCAGGTGCCAAGATTAATTACCATCCATAGGGAGACAGAGGAACCTGCCTTATCCCTGTACCTTAATTTTAGGCACTGCCATCACCAGCAAAGAGAGTCCCTACACCTAGACTTTAGGCATGGAAAACCTTTGGCTTCTTGGACACAGAAAAGAAATGAGGACTATTACAAGCCTATTTTGTGACCTCAGTGCATCCAGTCATGTGGAAGCTTTGTAGGTGAGGTTGAAGCGCTTGGAAGAGGCATACACAGTCATACTAGATTCAGCAGATGAGAGTAACCTGATAAAAAGTGGGCTAGAGGACCCATGAGATAGGTAGCCGCACCTTTCCAAAGCCATTGGACACTTTCTCAGTGCTTCAATTCAATTTATGGTCCATCTCCCCATGTATAATTAGATAGCATTTAATCACTGCAGATTTCATGAAACTTCATATATATCAATTTAGTGTGACTAATACCCAAGAACTGAATAAAATCTTGTGCCAGTAGATTCCAATAGATGCACCCAACCATTTTGCCTAATGGTTTCCTCCAAAATCCCATTACCGGTTGGCTATTGTCTCATAACACGATGAGGAAGCACTGTAAATAGTATCCCCCATCCCTCCCCCCCCCAAGCCTGATAGTTGTACCCATTACCTGCTTTACTTTTGCCATTTAGCTTTCCTCACAAACTAGAGTTAGTGCCAGTTATTAGTAACTTCCCATTTGACTTTCACCAGTTCAACTTAGATTGCTGTGAAAAGATCATACAACAGCATTTTATACATAAACATGGTCCTCTATACCTGGTCACCTGGTGACCAAGAAATTTGTGGTCATCCTCTGGATTTACGTTGAAGGAATGATTTTAAAATGACTAATTTTTGCGGATTTACTCCCAGCCTTTGAAATTAAAGTATGCATGAGCACCATTTATTTGGCCACCTAGTGATCAGGTGAAAGCTACTTGCAATAAACATATGATATATGTGGACTATATAAGGATATTTGTGGACGGCTAAGTTAAATATTTCCAACTGAAATTTGTCAAATCAAAGGCAAAGCGACTCATTGGTTAAACCCTAATAAATTTTTGTTTTTTTGATTGAAATGGTCCTTCATTGAAATAAACAGACTACATCAAGCTGGGGCTATAGTCTCAACAGAGACCCCAAAACTCAACCCGTAATATACAAGAATCTGATGGAATTTACTAGATTTGCAAGAATCATAAACAAGCAGATTTCAGATTTTAGTAATGAATTCATGATGATAATAAAAAAATGAAAAAGAAAAGAGGTGAGGTGAACCTGGTGAGTAGGAGAGAGTTGGTGAATACAAGTGCGGCAGACGTCGCCGGCTTTCTTTCCAGGACAGACGGCATCGACGGCGAGCCCATAAGCCTGCAATGCTTGAAATGGAACCATGGCCTCCTGGTCTTCCATGAAGTCGCCGCACAGCATCAACACCCTGCGCTTCATTTCTTCTTCCTTCTTTTTCTTCTTCTCTTCTTCTCTGTGTCACTGAGTCCACAAGTCTCGACAAGTCCCAGAGATAACGAGCACTTTTGGCTAAAATAACAATATTTAAATTCTTCACTTGCACCTGTGGGGCTGTGGAGGAGCCGAGGAGGACAATTTACTATGTATATTTTACTAAAAACGTTTAGAGTAAATTCTTGTTAAAAAAAAAAAAAAAGTAACATTTAGGGGTGTTACTGTATTTAGATTTCTTCATACTTTTTTGCTAATTTTTTCTTCATGTTTGTGGTCCTTAAAAAACACGACAATTTTATGCATAGCATGTTGTTATATTTAGACGATAGAATTTTAAATGTCTGTCGTTAAAAGATATTAGACGACAATAAAAAAATGTTTTATGTTTGCAAAACTGACGTAGTGATTGTAAATAACTCATCGATAACATATATTATAAAGTTACGAGGACTTAATAAATATCTGACCAACTTTATCGCGTGTTTGACCAATCGATATTGTAATACCTCGGAAATTTATCAAGCTTATTATATCAAGATCGTTAGAAGATAATTTTACGATCTTGGTTCTTAAGTTAGTGTTTGAGAATATTTTTTAGAAATTTTTATCAGGTGAAAATCTTGATATTAGAGTTTGATATTAAAGTACGTGTCATGACGAGTTTGTGAAAATTTTCGTGAAATTTTGTAGAGTATTGAGTTTTTTTCTATGAAATTTCAAAGTTTTGGAATTTTAAAAATTATTTGGAAATTAAAGATATTTTGCGGAATACTGAGTTATTTTTTGCTCGTTAAAAAAATACTTAAAATAGAGATGAAAGTTTTGAAATAAAAAGTGAATGAAATTTGTGAAATAAAAAGAAGGTGTGTTACATGTGTATGAGAGTCACGTGTGAAAGAAAAGAAGGTGTGTTACGGCTATTGCTTATTTGTTTCGTATGTTGAGATGTATGTTCATTTGTCAAGTATTTTTAAACATGACTTGTGCGAAAGAAATAAGCAATAGAGTAAAGGAACAAGATGAAATTGCCATAATGGACGATTCAAGACAGCTGGGGCTTTCTTTTTCAGTTTGAAAGGGTAGGCTTGAATGGTGATTGTTGATGTAGAACCTTTTTTGGATTCTCTTGTTGTATACAATTGTAAATGTTGTTGGTGCCATACTTTCTGATGTGTCTGTTTTGTCAAAAGTAGTGAAGAATATTTTTGTTTGTGTGCAGTCAGGATTCTGCTGCTATAATATGTCATTACAATAAATATTCACATCTCTTCTGTGCAGTTTTCCGAATGGAGCAAGATTTTGAGAAGTTCATCCGTGATCCTATTCAGCAGCAACTAGAGTTTCAGCAGTTGCCCACTTCCTATTTACGCTTGGCTGCACACTGTGTAGCTCAGCATTATGCACTTCAGTCTATGGTTTTGTTAGATAATAACTTACCTGATGGTGCTGGTTCCAGAATTATTGTTCGTAAAACTCCTGAGTGTCGACTTCCTTTGATTCGGCTTGCAGACATCACTGTTAGTTTGCTGTCAGAAGAAAGTGGTGTCACTAAAGTTGCAATAAAACATAGGCCACAGAAATGGTCACAAATGGCTAACAGTGGTGGCTCAAATTCATCAATGGGAAACAGTTCCAAAAGTGTGGAGGAGAGGAAAAAGGAGTATAACAGGACCCGTGTGCGAATATTTAATGCTGCTAATAATATTAGTGGTAGTACAAGTGGGAAATTAGAAAGTGAACCAAAACTACAGGATACTTCACAACATGTTCCCCTGGTGATGCCAAAAGTGGAAGATAAATCAAGTGTTTTGATTTACATTCTAGTAGAGGTTTAATTGATTGTTCAACAAGTAGCAGTAGATCATCTTCTAGAAGGAGGACAGAGAAGGAACCAGTGGGGAGGTACAAACCAAATAATAGGGTGGCCATATTTAGGGTTCGTGAGATTGACAGGAAGGATCCAGATTATGACAGAAGTTACGACAGGTATGGTATACAGTGTAGACTTTAGTCTTTTGCTTCATGTCCTAGTCATTGCAGGAATTCTCTTATCATTTAACTTTGAGATGGAGATAATGTTTTGCTGTTTATTAGCCCAACAGTTTTACAGAAAATATTCTCTTCAGGTACATGCAAAGATTCGATCCCAGTTTCGGATTCAGTGGTGGACCATACACCATCCAGCCCATGTATACTCCTGCATTGAACTATAACACCGAATTCCCTCAACTTGGTTCTACTCATGGGCCTCAGATTTCTACTGAACATCAACCTCGCCCACTTCCACAACACTTACCTGGGCCCTGGGTTGCACCGTCGCCCCCTGGTGGTATTGGTTATGGTCATCCAGAAACCATAATGACACCGTTTAATCCTAATCATGTTGGTGTACGCTCCACGTCTGGAATATATCTGCCATCCTCTCAGTATCCTTGTCAGCGGCCTGGAATGCCTTTTATGCATCCTTATGAACATGTTCACCAACATTTTTCACAGGTATGGTAATTCTTCAGCTCTTCTCTACTGTCAGTAAAGTACCCTTGCTTGTTCTTTTTTTTTTTTTTTGGACAACGCTCTTCCATAAAAGAGAAAGGATAGGAACTACAAAGATGCTCCATATCCAAAAACAACAAACAGTAAACCGAGGACCCAACCCAACAAAAGAAAGGCCCATAGAGACTAAATCCTAACACTGGAAAAAGCAAA
>NC_020497.1:9238337-9241601 GCF_000184155.1 Fragaria vesca subsp. vesca
ATCTAAAACCTAAAGCTGGAGCAGACGAACACGATACGACTTCTCAAAAGAAAAGAGTCAGTGCAGTCAATGCCAACTTTGTTGCCAAATCATGATGCTGCCGGAGGACAGGGAAGACCATCCCTCGATAGAATATGGACCAAGGAAGATGGGGGTCGAATAACCCAAGATTCAGGGCACATCTTCCTCAATGATAGCGAGGCAACATGATCGGATGCCGAGTTCGCTTGACGGGGAGTCCACCTCCATGAGAAGGTTCTGAAGAAACAAGAGTCATGGCGGATCCGATTGATTGTGGGAATGAGGCTCCAATGCGGTGAAGTCTTCGAACCATTAATCGCATCAACCAAGTTTTGTGAATCTGATTCGAAGATGACTGATTGGAACCGGAGGTTTTTTGCGAGCTCCATCGCTGATGATGCCGCCATGGCCTCCGCCTCAAGTGCAGATGCTGCTAAACCAAACTTGGAGGAGCCACCAACGAGACGACCCTCTGAGTCTCGCGCTACTACTCCGATTCCCATGAGATTGGTAAGCTTATCCCATGCACCATCACAATTTAATTTGATATAGGCCGTGGGTGGGGGAATCCAATTGGGAGATGGGGTTGGAGATGGATTATGATGATGGTTGAGGTCCCCATTGTAGTGATTGTGGATGATGGGGGTGGTAGAAGAACTTCTCATGGGATTTGTGATGGAGATAGGGGTTCTTATGGGAACTGAGGATCGGTCCAAAAAGTGATGTTGTAATGGACTCTGGCGAAAGAGAGGAGGGTGTGGATGTGTGGCAGATGTGGGAATGCGGTTTGGGATGGGGGTCTCCAAGACTGGATCATTAGAGTGGTTGATGAGAGAGAAGCGGTTATGTGTAGGGATGGTGTATAACTGGTTAGGTGTATGGGGAGGAGTGTTGATTTGGCTAGAAATTGCAACTGGAGGGCTTGTGGGGGTGTTGAGGAGAGAAATTGTGATTTGAGTGATGGAAGTGGGGGTATCGAGAGAGCATGAAAGAGGACTTACAGTGCTTTTTGCGTGCAGGAACTCTTCCAAGGCAGTGGAAGCATGAGACGCGACTAGAAGAGGATCAGGTTGAGCATGTTGGAACAAAGATTTGCACCTCGCTTTCCAAATTTCCCAACAAGTGAAGGCCACAAAGGGCAGAAGATGAGAGCTAGCCTCTTTGCTCTGCTCAGTCAGTCTTGGTAAGGCCTCCCACCATTTGTCAAAAGTAGTAATTTTTTGAGCATTTATTCTGTAACATAGAGGGCTGGCAAACCAAGTTTTGGATGCCCAGGGACACAATAGCAAATAGTGTTCAACTGTCTCAGGATGGATTAGGCACATAGGACACATAGGGGTTTGAGAAATGTTTCTCCTGAAGAGGTTATGCATTGTAGGCAAAGAGTTTGATACGACTTTCCAAAGAAAAAATTTGATTTTTGGTAAGGTGTTGGTTGACCAAATTGATTTCCAAGTGGCTTGGGGGATGTGGTGTGAGGTACTTGCTTTCAAATCTTGTTTTTGGGAACATTGGGAGTGTTGCAGGTGATATCCCGACTTCACCGAGTAAGAACCCGAACGCTCCCATGGCCAAACCAGTCTCTCCTCTGTGTTCATGTCACCCACTAGGATTGCTTCTATTGCAGAAGCTTCTTGAGGGCTTAGATACTGCCGTATAGGGGACAAGTTCCAGAAATTTGTATCCCGATCGATTAGCTCCGAGACGATTTGCGGACAGCTACTAGGGACAGGAAGAGTGGGATGTAGGAATTTGTCCTCGACTAATGGAATCCATTTGTCCACCCAGATTCCAACCTTAGCACCGTTACCAATTTGCCAATGTGACCCAAGCAAAATGAGATCCCGACCATACAACAAGCTGCTCCACGCCCATGAGGCTCGGGAGCCCTTTCCAGCATTCAACCCATCCAGGTGAGGGAAATATCTCGCTTTTATAACTTGTGCCCAGAAAGCATCGGGATTGGTAATGATCCTCCAGAACTGTTTTGCCAATAGAGCCACATTAAAATTAGTTAGGCATCTGAACCCTAAACCACCATCTGCTTTTGCTTTACCCATTATATCCCAACTTTTCCAATGGACTTTTCTCTCTTCACCTTTCTGACCCCACCAAAATCTTGCTACCATAGAATCAAATTCCTTGCACAAGGTGATAGGGAACTTAAAACAATTCATAGGATATGCTGGGACGGCATAGGCAACAAATTTTATAAGTACATCTTTTCCAGCTTGAGAAAGATTTGCCTGTTTCCATCCTTGAAGCTTATTTTGAATCCTCCCTTTCACATAAGCCAAGGCTTCCTTCTTCGATCTTCCCCATAATGTTGGCAAACCAAGATACTTCCCCGGATTTGGTGAGTCATTGATATGAAGGATTTGGCTTATAGACTCTCTTAAAGCTTCAGGGGTATTTGGTGAGAAAAACAAGCTTGATTTTTCAAAATTTACTGATTGGCCTGAGGCTAAACAATAATCATCAAGAATTGACTTCATTCTCAGGCAGTTGACATCTGTGGCCTGAAGGAAAAAAAGGGAGTCATCTGCAAATAGTAAATGAGTGATTTCAGGACCCCCTTTGCTGATTTTAACCCCTTGAATATCTCCACCTAGGCAAGAATTGGATATCATTGAAGAGAGGACCTCCGAGGCCAAGAGAAACAAGTAGGGGGATAAGGGATCACCTTGCCTTAAACCTCTCGACGGTTTAAAACTTGGCCCAATCTTACCATTCAGTGAAACCGCAAAGGTCACTGTGTTAACACAAGCCATAACCACTCTAACCCATCTCTGACAAAAACCCAGGCCTATCATCACATCTTCTAAAAAATCTCATTCCACTCGGTCATACGCCTTGTTCATGTCGAGTTTGAGTCCCAACTCATAAATTTTTGTTGACTTTCTCAGCTTAAGGTAATGAAACACCTCATGAGCCACCTAGATGTTATCTTGAATCTGTCGATTAGGAACAAAGGCATTCTGGTGATGAGAAATCAGGTTTGGCAGCCAAGTCTTGAGCCGATTGGCAAGAATCTTGGATAAGATCTTGTATGAGAAGTTGCAAAGGCTTATTGGCCTAAACTGAGACACACATTCTGGGTTGGGGACTTTGGGCAGCAAGACAATGTTTGTGTGATTAAGTTCCCTTATAACCTCTCTATTATCCCACATGTCATTGGCTGTTGAGTTGATGATGGAGTTGACAATTTCCCAAAATTTATGGTAGAATAAGCCATTAAACCCG
>NC_020497.1:9241621-9247400 GCF_000184155.1 Fragaria vesca subsp. vesca
CCTTGCTCTCAATCTTGAATCAAATTTCCTGATTATGGTGCCAAATTCCATCCCTTTCCCCGAACATGCATGCATTCACGGTATGGCCGAGCCTTGCACATCCAAAACAAAAATCAGACAACCTCTCGTATTTCAATTCCACCCATGATTGGTCTCCATCCTCTCGCGGCATCCAGAATCCATCCTTCAATGGCATACTTGCCTCGATTTCCACCTTTACTCTAAGAAATCCCCTGAAACACTCATGTGTAAGTGGGTTTTCAGCTTCCAGAATTTTCCCCACTTCATTTCCAATGAGCTCAGCACTTTCTGGGGTGAGTTCCTCTAAAGTAATACCCTTTGCTTGTACCCATAGAGGCAGATGTGTTTTATTGACTTCCTCAATTGCCATATTTGATTGCCACTCTTCAATCTTCAGAGAATACCCATGATGGACCAAGGGCTTTCTTCAAGAATGCTCTGAGCTACTCCTGGGTTGTCCACTGATATTGCCACAAGATTATCTTCAGCTACTTCAACGCCCACTACTCCGAATCGCTTCCAAGAGCTCTGGATGGCTTTTTTCAAACCAATTGCTCGAGGTGGTTTATCTGCGAATAGGACCCCAATCAACTTGACTGGCTTTCTCGCTTGGTTGAGGTTGAGACTCCTGACTAGCTGCAAAACCAACTGGTCGGTGTCATCCGAGAGGTTGTCCATAGAGCTACTTGGGGTAGTGTTTGGGGGATGAGTAGATAGGGAAGCTTGGGTAGTTGGTGTTAGGTATGAGTCAGCTCTTTGTTCAGTGGGGTTGATGATGGATGAGTTCACCAAGCCTGGGTTGAATAAATGAGTTTCCATGAGCTCTGAAACTAGGACAGTGAGTAACTACTGAATGATTGTTAGGTGTGAAGAGGTTAAGAGTAGAGAGAGCTTAGCAATAATGGTGCCTGGAGCTTGTGTAACGAGTAAGAATTGTGAATAGTGAAAGAGAAACACACCCACAGACTTAGCCACACACAAGTGGCAAGACTCAGTTCCTCTATACCATCAATCTATGGTGTGTCCAGTTAAGGAAACCAGCTGAACAATGAGTAGTGATTGGAAAGCAATCGAGGGAGGGTGGGTAGGGAGATTGACACACAGGGGATAACACTAAATAAAGAAAAGCTAGTCTTTTGAGGAAGCGTTCTGTTTGTGAAAGGTGTGCATCAAAGACTAAACCAAAATCTGATGATGCAGGTCTCGAGATTTGAGAAGTAGATCTGGTGGATGGGGATTATGGATCAAATACCACAAAACGGGTATGACACTCTCAATGGAGAGAGAACGCTCTCAAAGAGAGAGAATTGGTGACCGAACCCAACATATTTTTTGTTTAAGCACCCTTGCTTGTCTTTTGTTTAAGCACTTTCAGTTTTGCGGAATTTTCAATTTGCTAGTATATGCCTGTACTGTTGTTTGGGGGAAGTGGACAGAAGGCCCTCAATGACTCATTCCTCTTGGAGATAGCCTTGATTATAATGGTGATGACTTGGATGTATAGTGTAAATCTTTATATAGCATAGTAGAGTTAATTGGAATACACCCTGCATTCATTAACTCTGATCAATGTTGTACGGAAAGTCACACAACAGAACCTCATCATCAGGTTCTCGATCAATTTTACTGATCTCTGACTCTCCATAGTGTCTTAGCTAGAGGAAATTTTTTTTTCTTCTTTTTTCTGTATGCTACAAAAATTTTTAGTTTCTTTAATACTTTTCTGTTTAAACTACAAGATATTTTGTTTAATTCAACACTAAACCCTCCTCTTTTTTTACTCTGCACAGAACTCATCCCATCTGCCATAGATGGGTCGTTTTGAGATTCTTTTTATGGTCGTGGTGTAGTACAATTGAAAATTTTTGGCCCCCTGCCAACATTTGGTATCACAGGAGAGTTGTTTTTCAATCTCACATAGCTAAAAATCTCCAGAACATTTGTCACTATTTCTTCTGTTCAAAGCTTACGATGTAGTTTTTTCACCGAGTTGTCGATCATGGATTATTGGAATGCTTTGATATAATTCACTTGGAAATCCTGAAAGAATAAAGCTGATATCAAAAGTAAAGATAACTATTGATGCATTTGGGATTGCTTTTATTACAGAATTTAGGAAATCTCTATTAGATGAGGGTCGTAATTAACTGAACTTACTTGGTGTAGTTTGAACTTGCCTGCCGCATCAGATTGTATGTTTATATGCTGATTTTCATTATACAGGTCTGGCATGTGTCATCAAAAGTGTACTGTTCTTGTACATTTTCTTATTTACTTTTGTCATTTAATTATCTCAATCATCTGTCGTACCTCCATTAGAAGTTGCCATTATGATGTCTTGAAGAGATTAACTTGACTACTTCCATTAAATGAGAAGCCTAAACGTGATGTGTCGAATAATCTAATTTCTGTTTAATTTTGTTTACTCTGATAATGTGAAAAGTTGATTTTATAAGGCAGAATCACAAATAGTTGTATGAGTTTTTTTTTTTCTTCCTAAATATAAAAGTATGTTGGAGAATATATGCTTGTATTATATATGTGCCTTCTTAAGTAGATTTGACTTGTTTTCTTACAGTCTCATCAACAGCAGCCTGATGCAAGTTTTGGGTTAGCCCGGCCCCGGTGAGGGGCAGGGGCCATGCCTGTACCCTGCATGCATGAATTTGAGCTTCAAGTACAATTGGCTTCCAGAGCCAGTACATGTTTTCATTGGCAGGAGTGCAGGCATGGAGAACCAAGGTGGGCTTGAGATGGATCAATTCAAAGGACACCCACAATATCCATTCCCCCCAATCCTTGGTTTCATCGGAAGCTTCATCCATCTATGATAGAATGGTGAGGAAGCTCCATCGGTTTGGCAATCTATGACAATGATGACAACGACAATGATTTCGAAGAGATTTAACAGAGCTTGAAAAGTTTGTGCTCTGCTTGGATGAAGGTATGCTCCTTGAAAACCTCAACAAGATACGCACAGTGCATTGCATTAGCTTAGTCCATTCTAGAAGGGACTTGTGGACTTAATGGATTTGGTTCACATGTAGGGGTCTAATTCTGAATGGGCATTGGGAAAGTCAGTATAGACTTCTAAAACATATTCTGAGCTAATTTAAGCATTGCATTTTGAATAGCAGTAACATTCCCTCTCTCTTTAAAACAGAGCACTGATTTGGAGGAATTGGTCAAGATGGAGAGATTTGATGACCAAACCACTAACCTGCTTATAAACCAGGTCTGGGTTAGTGATCTTATCTTATCTTTCTAGAGTGTTGCGAGTCTGGGAGATGAGTCATATTTCATCTGTGCTATGAAATAGATCTGCACTTCGTTATATGTGGGGTTAGTCTCATTTTTTTCATGTTTAATTTCCTTTAAATAGAATTGTCATGATTCTGAAATTTCAAACTCGCCATGTTTTTTTTTTTTTTTTTCTAATTTCTTTTTTCTTTTTCCAGTTTTAGCATTTGCTGATTTACTTTAACTGTGTTTTGGAAATAATATTTAGGAAAGAGATAAAGAAGTGATATGAAATAAATTTAAGTTACTGACACTACAATCTTCGTAATTTCAATAATAAAATCAAGTAATTTGGTGTCTGTAGAAAGAGAAAGCATTGATGTATGTGCTATGCATATCTTCTTAAGAAATCCAAAGTAATCTTAAAGAATTAAGAATAAAAATCATGTTATCATTCTATGATCAAACTTAAAGAAGGCACTGATGTCTTCTGGGTTACTGTTGAGATAAAGCAGCTACCTTTGTTCTCTATTTATGAATTTCATTCTTTTCTGTAAACCACCATGTGGAGACGGCTTCATTTTGTGATACATCATCTCTTTTGGTTATAACATGTTTGTGGTTAAAGGCCATGGTTATCTCAACTCTTATGTCTATGCTCATAATTGAGACTGCCCTCACTATAGTTTTGTATTAATATCCTTTAATGTTAAAAGGCTGTGAATTTTATGTTAGTGAATCATGTAAATGAATAATGCAGATCAAAATGAAACAGTAGGATGGTCAGTTGCTAATAAAACTGAGAATGAATGTTCTTATACAAGGATTTAACTACCATCTCATACAATGAAAAAGTACATATGTGTGTGTATATATATAATACATGATAATATTACAAGTATTATTACTTATCATATATTTTTGCATCCAAAAATGGTTAGTAATGTACTTACTGAACATTCGATTGCCCAATTATAAAAACAGAAGTTTTATTTGTTGTGTCTAGGTTTTCTGATTGACAGAGAAAGAGGAGATTGGAAGGATTTAGTATTTGTGTTAGATTTTAGTGTGATTTTTTATTCAGGTAAAGCAAGTTAAAATCTTCTGTGATTTTTGTGTTTGCTTATTTGAATACTTTTCTTCAGGAATTGAAGAAGTTGATCAGGGAATTGGGTCTGCTATCCTACTGGAAACCCGGTTAGGCTAATCTGGGGATTAAAAAGTTAATGCAAGCAGAGTAGTGACTCATACAATGGTACGTCTCAAGATCAAAAATGCACTACAGGTTTGTATATTTGCAACTGTTTTTTAAATTTTGATTTTTTGTTGATGACAGTCAAACTAATAATGTTAAATGAATGCATAAGTAATCTTTGGAAACTTTGCAATACTAATTGACTGACAAATCACTTGAACTAATTTTGATACAATTGACGATTAAAGGACAAAATATTAACTGAACACTTATAGATATTTCTTTTCTTTCTAAATTATGAAACCGAACATTACCATTAGAATCCTAATTGGCTTTTGTGTTACTAGATTAGAAAGCCCTTTATAGGACTCTTAGAATACCATAAGACTTGTAAACTTATTAATAATAAGACTTGAATACTTAAATAGACAAAGACCCATTCAAGACACATAAAAACACTAGATAATTATTCTTTTCATAACTCTTAAAGAACCGCTTTCCGCTTAATGCGGCGTCTTGGTTAATACCCCAACCCGCTTCGTGCGGGGTCACGGTTATTACCCAATCCCGTTTCGTGCAGGTCTCGATTATTACCTCAACCCGCTTCGTGCGGGATCCCGGTTATTACCTCAACCCGCTTCGTGCAGGTCCCGGTTATTACCCTAACCCGCTTCGTGCGGGGTCTTGGTTATTACCCCAACCTGTTTCGTGCAGGTCCCGTGTGTTACCCCAACCCGCTTTGTGCGGGTCCCGTGTGTTATCCCAACCCGTTTCGTGTGGGGTCCCGGATATTACCCCAACCCGCTTCGTGCGGGTCCCGGTTATTACCCCAGCTTGCTTCGTGCGGCGTCCCGGTTATTACCCTAACCCGTTTCGTGCGGCGTCTTTGTTATTACCTTAACCCGCTTCGTGCGGCGTCCCGGTTATTACCCCTTACTGTTTCGTGCGGTGTTCCTCTTATTACCCCTTACTGCTTCATGCGGTGTCTCGGTTATTACCCCAACCCCGTTTCGTGCGGGGTCCTGGTTATCACCCAACCCGTTTCGTGCGGCGTCCAGGTTATCACCCAACCCGCTTCGTGCGGCGTCCCGGTTATCACCCAAACCGTATAGTGCGGCGTCCAGGTTATTACCCCAACCCGCTTTGTGCGTTATTCCGGTTATTACCCTAACCCGTTTCGTGCGGGTCCCGGTAATTACCTTAACCCCGTTTCGTGCGGCGTCTCGGTTATTACCCCAGCTTGCTTTGTGCGGGTCCCGTGTGATACCCAAAACAGTTTCGTGCGAGGTTCCGGTTATTACCCCAGCTTGCTTCGTGCGGCGT
>NC_020497.1:9247420-9249501 GCF_000184155.1 Fragaria vesca subsp. vesca
TCCGTGCGGCGTCCCGGTTATTACCCCTTACTGCTTCGTGCGGTGTCTTGGTTATTACCCTAACCCCGCTTCGTGCGGGGTCCTGGTTATCACCCAACCCGTTTCGTGCGGCGTCCCGGTTATCACCCTAACCCGCTTTGTGCGTTGTCCCGGTTATTACCCTAACCCGCTTCATGCGATGTCCCGGTTATTACCCCAACCCGTTTTGTGCGGTGTCCCGGGTATTACCCTAACCCGCTTCGTGCGGGTCCCGGTTATTACCCCAAACCCGCTTCGTGCGATGTCTCGGTTATTACCCCAGCTCGTTTTATGCGGCGTCCCGGTTATTACCCCTTACTGCTTTGTGCGGCGTCCTGGTTATTACCCTAACCCGCTTCGTGCGACCTCCTGGTTACTACCCCTTACTGTTTCGTGCGGGGTCCCTGTTATTACCCCAACCCGCTTCGTGCAGGTCCCGGTTATTACCACAACCCGCTTCGTGCGACGTCCCGGTTATTACCCCAACCTGCTTGGTGCGGCGTACCGGTTATTACCCCAACTCCGCTTTGTGCGGTGTCCCGGTTATCCCGGTTATTACCACAACCTAGCTTCGTGCACCGTCTGGTTATCACCTAACCCGTTTCGTGCGGCGTCCCGGTTATTACCCCAACCCGCTTCGTGCGTTATCCCGGTTATTACCCTAACCAGCTACGTGCGGGTCCCGGTTATTACCCCAACCCGTTTCATGCGGGTCCCGGTTATTACCCCAACCCCGCTACGTGCGGTGTCTCGATTATTTTCCCAGATCGTTTCGTGCGGCGTCCCGGTTCTTACTCCAACCCGCTTCGTGCGTTATCCCGGTTATTACCCTAACCAGCTTCGTGCGGGTCTCGGTTATTACCTTAACCCGTTTCGTGCGGGTCCCGGTTATTACCCCAACCCCGCTTCGTGCGGCGTCACGGTTATTACCCAGCTCGCTTCGTGCGGCGTCTCGATTATTTACCCTAGATCGCTTCGTGCGGCGTCCCGGTTCTTACCCAAACCCGTTTCGTGTGGCGTCCCGTTTATTTACCCAACCCGCTTCGTGTGGCGTCTAGGTTATTACCCTTTACTGCTTCGTGCGGTGTCCCTGTTATTACCCAAACCCCGCTTCGTGCGGGGTCCTGGTTATCACTCAACCCCGCTTCGTGCGGTGTTCCGGTTATCACCCAACCCGTTTCGTGCGGTGTCCACATTATTACCCCAACCCGCTTTGCGCGTTATTCCGGTTATTACCCTAACTCGTTTCGTGCGGGTCCTGGTAATTACCCTAACCCTGCTCCGTGCGGCGTCTCGGTTATTACTCCAGATCGTTTTGTGCGGGTCCTGTGTGATACCCTAAACAGTTTCGTGCGGGGTTTCGGTTATTACCCCAGCTTACTTCGTGCGGCGTCCCGGTTATTACCCCTTACTGCTTCGTGCGGTGTCCAGGTTATCACCCTAACCTCGCTTCGTGCGTTGTCCCGGTTATTGCCCTAACCCGTTTTGTGCGGAGTCCTGGATATTACCCGAACCCGCTTCGTGCGGGTCTCGGTTGTTACCCCAACCCCGCTTCGTGCGGCGTCCCGGTTATTACACCAACCCGCTTCGTGCGGCGACCTGATCACTACCCCTTACTGCTTCGTACGAGGTCCCCGTTATTACCCCAACCCGCTTCGTGCGACGTCCCGGTTATTACCCTAACCCGCTTCGTGCTGCGTACTGGTTATTACCCCAACTCCGCTTCCTGCGGGGTCCCGGTTATTACCCTTAGTGCTTCGTGTGTTGTCCCGGTTATTACCCTAACCCGCTTCATGCGTTGTCCCGGTTATTACCCTAACCCGCTTCGTGCGTTGTCACGGTTATTACCCTAACCGCTTCGTGCGGCGTCCTGGTTATTAACCTAACCCTCTTCGTGCGTTGTCCTAGGTATTACCCCAACCCGTTTTGTGCGGAGTCCCGGGTGTTACCCTAACCCGCTTCGTGCGGGTCTCGGTTATTACCCCAACCCCGCTTTGTGCGGCGTCTCGGTTATTACCCCAGTTCGCTTCGTGCGGCTTCCCGGTTATTACCCCTTACTGCTT
>NC_020497.1:9254131-9255286 GCF_000184155.1 Fragaria vesca subsp. vesca
GGATCCCGGTTATTACCCCAACCCGCTTCGTGTGGGGTCCCGGTTATTACCCCAACCCGCTTCGTGCGGGGTCCCGGTTATTACCCTAACCCGCTTCATGCGGGGTTTTGGTTATTACCCCAACCTGTTTCGTGCAAGTCCCGTGTGTTACCCCAAACCGCTTTGTGCGGGTCCCGTGTGTTATCCCAACTCGTTTCGTGTGGGGTCCCGGGTATTACTCCAACCCGATTCGTGCGGGTCACGGTTATTACTCCAGCTTGCTTCGTGCGACGTCCCGGTTATTACCCCAACCCCGTTACGTGCGGCGTCTTGATTTTTACCCCAGATCGCTTCGTGCGGCGTCCCGATTCTTACCTCAACCCGTTTCGTGTGGCGTCCCGGTTATTTCCCCAACCCGCTTCGTGAGGTGTCTAGGTTATTACCATTTACTGCTTCGTGCGGTGTCCTTGTTATTACCCAAACCCCGCTTCGTGCGGGGTCCTGGTTATCACTCAACACCGCTTCGTGCGACGTCCCGGTTATCACCCAACCCGTTTCGTGCGGCATTTAGGTTATTACCCCAACCAGCTTTGCGTATTATTCCGGTTATTACCCTAACCCGCTTCATGCGGGTCCTGGTTAATACCCTAACCCACTTCGTGTGGGTCCCGGTTATTACCCCAACCCCGCTTCGTGCGCTGTCTCGGTTATTACCCCAGCTCGCTTTGTGCGGGTCCCGTGTGATACCCCAAACAGTTTCGTGCGGCGTCTGTTATTACCTCAGCTCGCTCTGTGCAGCGTTCCGGTTATTACTCCTTACTGCTTCGTGCGGCGTCCCGGTTATTACCCTAACCCGCTTCGTGCGGCAACCTACGTACTACCCGTTACTGCTTGGTGCGGCAACCTGCGTACTACCCGTAACTGCTTCGTGCGGTGTCCTGGTTACTACCCAAACCCTGTTTTGTGCGGGGTCCCGGTTATTATCCAATCCCTTTCGTGCGGGTTCCCGGTTATTATCCAATCCCTTTCGTGCGGGTTCCCGGTTATTACCCCAACCCGCTTCGTGCGGGGTACCGGTTATTACCCCCACCCCGCTTCATGAGGCGTCTCGGTTAGTAACCCAGCCCGTTTCGTGCGGCGTCCCTGTTATTACCCCAGCCCGTTTCGTGCGGCGTC
>NC_020497.1:9255765-9264745 GCF_000184155.1 Fragaria vesca subsp. vesca
CCCTCTTCGTGCGACGTCCCGGTTATTACCCCTACCTGTTTCGTGCGACGTCCCGGTTATTACCTCAACCCCTTCGTGCGGTGTCCCGGTTATTACCCCTTACTGATTCGTGCGGTGTCCCTGTTATTACCCCTTACGGCTTCGTGCAGTGTCCCGGTTATTACCCTAATGCGGGGTACTTGTTATCACCTAACCCGTTTGGTGCGTTGTACCGGTTATTACCCCAACCCGCTTCGTGCGGGGTACCGGTTATTACCCCAACCAGCTTCGTGCGGGGTAACAGTTATTACCCGAACCCGCTTCGTGCGGCGTCCTGGTAACTACCCCTTGTTGCTTCGTGCGGTGTCCTGGTTACTACCCAAACCCTGATTCGTGCGGGGTCCTGGTTATTACCCAACCCGTTTCGTGCGGGATCCCGGTTATTATCCCAACCCCGCTTCGTGCGGCGTCTCGATTATTACCTCAGATCGCTTCGTGTTGCGTCCTGGTTATTACCCCAACCCGCTTCGTGCGGCGTCCCGGTTATTACCCCAACCCGCTTTGTGCGGTGTCCTTGTTATTACCCTAACCCCGCTTCGTGCGGCGTCCCGGTTATTACCCTAACCCGCTTTGTGCGGTGTCCCGGTTATTACCCCAACCTGCTTTGTGCGTTGTCCCTGTTATTACCCCAACCTGCTTCGTGCTTGTCCCGGTTATTACCCCAACCCGCTTCGTGCGTTGTCCCGGTTATTACCCCAACCCCGCTTCGTGCGTCTCTGTTATTACCTCAGCTCGCTTCGTGTGGCGTCCCGGTTATTACCCTTTACTACTTCGTGCGGCATCCCTGTTATTACCCTAACCCACTTCGTGCGGGGTACCGGTTATTACCCTAACCCGCTTCGTGCGGGTCCCGGTTATTACCCCAACCCCGCTTCGTGCGGCGTCTCTGTTATTACCCCAGCTCGCTTCGTGCAGCGTCCCGGTTATTACCCCTTACTGCTTCGTGCGGCGTCCCTGTTATTACCCTGACCCGCTTTGTGCGGCGTCCCTGTTATTACCCCAACCCGCTTCGTGCTGCGTCCTGGTTATTACCCCAACTTGCTTCGTGCGGCATCCTGGGTACTACCCGTTACTGCTTTGTGTGGTATCCTGGTTACTACCCAAACCCTGTTTTGTGCGGGGTCCCGGTTATTACCCAATCCCTTTCGTGCAGGGTCTCGTTTATTACCCCAACCCGCTTCGTGCGGGGTCCCGGTTATTACCCCCACCACGTTTCGTGAGGCGTTTCGGTTATTACCCCAACTCGCTTCGTGCGGCGTTCCGGTTATTACCCCAGCCCGTTTCGTACGACGTCTCTGTTATTACACCAAATCGCTTTGTGCGGTGTCCCGGTTATTACCCCTTACTGCTTCGTGCGGTGTCCCTGTTATTACCCCTTACTGTTTTGTGCGGTGTCCCGGTTATTTCCCCAACCCGTTTCGTGCGGCATCTCGGTTATTATCCAAACCTGCTACGTGCGTTGTCCCGGTTATTACCCCTACCAGCTTCGTGCGGGGTCCCGGTTATTACCCTAACCCGCTTCGTGCGGGTCCCGGTTATTACCCTAACCCGTTTCGTGCGACGTCCCGGTTATTACTCTAACCCGCTTCGTGTGGTGTCTCAGTTATTATCCCTTTCTGATTCGTGCGGTGTCCCTATTATTACCCCTTACTGCTTCGTGCGGTGTCCCGGTTATTACCCCAATGCGGGGTACTTGTTATCACCTAACCCGCTTCGTGCGTTGTACCGGTTATTACACCAACCCGCTTCGTGCGGGGTACCGGTTATTACCCCAACCCGCTTCGTGCGGCGTCTTGGTTACTACCCCTTATTGCTTCGTGCAGTGACCTGGTTACTACCCAAACCCTGATTTGTGCGGGGTCCCGGTTATTACCCAATCCGTTTCGTGCGGGGTCCTTGTTATCAACTAACCTGTTTCGTGCGGCGTCCCGGTTATTACCCCAACCCGCTTCGTGCGTTGTACCGATTATTACCCCAACCCCGTTTCGTGCGGCGTCTCTGTTATTACTTCAGCTCGCTTCGTGCGGCGTCCCGGTTATTACCCTTTACTGCTTCGTGCGGCGTCCCTGTTATTGCCCCAACCCGCTTCATGCGGTGTCTTTGTTACTACCCCTTACTGCTTCGTGCGGTGTCCTAGTTACTACTCAAACTCTGTTTCGTGCGGGCTCCCGGTTATTACCCAACCTGTCTCGTGTGGGCTCCCGGTTATTACCCTAACCTGTGCTGTGCGGGCACCCGATTATTACCTCAACCCGCTTCGTGCGAGGTCCTGGTTATTACCCCAACACGCTTCGTGCGACGTCTCGATTATTACCCCAACTCACTTCATACGACGTCCCGGTTATTACCCCTTATTGCTTCGTGCGGTGTCCTTGTTATTACCCCAACCCGCTTCGGGCGGCATCCGGGTTATTACCCCAGCTCGCTTCGTGCGGGGTCCTGGTTATTACCCTTTACTGAATCATGCGGTGACCTTGTTATTACTCCTTACCCGCTTCGTGCGGCGTCCCGGTTATTACCCCAATGCGGGGTACTTGTTATCACATAACCCGCTTCGTGCGTTGTACCGGTTATTACCCCAACCGGGGTACCGGTTATTACCCCAACCCGCTTCGTGTGGGGTAACGGTTATTACCCTAACCCGCTTCGTGTGGCGTCTCGGTTATTACCCCAACTTGCTTCGTGCGGCGTCCTGGTTACTACCCCTTATTGCTTCGTGCGGTGTCCTGGTTACTACCCAACCCGTTTCGTGCGGGGTCCTTGTTATCACCTAACCCGTTTCGTGCAGCGTCCCGGTTATTACCCCAACTCGCTTCGTGCGTTGTCCTGGTTATTACTCAAACCCCGCTTCGTGCGGCGTCTCTGTTGTTACCTCAGCTCGCTTCGTGCGGCGTCCCGATTATTACCCTTTACTAATTCGTGCGGCGTCCCTGTTATTACCCCAACCCGCTTGGTGCGGCATCCCGGTTATTGCTCCAACCCGCTTTGTGCGGCGTCTTGGTTACTACCCCTTACTGCTTCGTGCGGTGTCGTAGTTATTACTCAAACCCTGTTTTGTGCGGGCTCCCGGTTATTACCCAACCCGTTTCGTGTGGGCTCCCGGTTATTACCCCAACCTGCGCTGTGCGGGCACCCGATTATTACCTCAACCCGCTTCGTGCGAGGTCTCGGTTATTACCCCAGCTTGCTCCGTGCGGCGTCCCGGTTATTACCCCTTACTGCTTCGTGCGGTGTCTTAGTTATTACCCTAACCCGCTTCGGGCGGCGTCCGGGTTATTACCCCAGCTCGCTTCGTGCGGGGTTCGGTTATTACCCCTCACTGAATCGTGCGGGGTTCGGTTATTACCCCTCACTGAATCGTGCGGTGCCCCTGTTATTACCCCTTACTGCTCCATGCGGTGTCCCTGTAATTACCCCTTACTGCTTCGTGCGGTGTCCCGGTTATTATCCCAAACCCTGTTTCGTGCGGGGTGCCGGTTATTACCCAACCAGTTTCGTGCGGGGTCCCGGTTATTACCCCAACCCGTTTCGTACGGGGTCCCGATTATTACCCCAACCCCCTTCGTGCGGGGTCCTGGGTATTACCCCAACCCGCTTCGTGCGGGGTCCTGGTTAATACCCCATCCCGCTTCGTGCGGGGTCCTGGTTATTACCCCAACTCACTTTGTGCGGGGTCCAGGGTATAGCCCCAACCCACTTCGTACGGGGTCTTGATTATTACCCAACTCGTTTCGTGCGGGATCCTGGTTATTACCCCAACCCGCTCGCGAGGTCCCGGTTATTACCCTAACCTGCTTCGTGCGGGGTCCTGGTTATTACCCAACCTGTTTCGTTCGGGGTTCTGGTTATTCCCCTTACCCGCTTCGTGCGGAGTTCCGGTTATTACCCCAACACCTTTCGTGAGAGGTCTCGGGTATTACACCAACCCGCTTCGTGCGGGGTCTCGGGTGTTACCCCAACCTGCTTCGTGCGAGTCTTGGTTATTACCCCGGCCCGCTTCGTGCGGTGTCCCGGTTATTACCCTAACCCCGCTTCGTGCAACGTCCTGGTTATTACCCCAACCCCGCTTCGTGTAGGGTCCTAGTTATTACCCATCCCGCTTCGTGCGGCGTCCTGGTTAATACCCCAACCTGTTTCGTGCGAGGTCTCGAGTATTACCCCTACTAAAGGTGGCAAACGGGCCGGCCCATGACGGGCCACATTTTAACGGGCTCGGGCTCGGGCTTGGGCCGGCCCATTTACTCAAATGTAAGCCCCGGCCCGACCCATGGCCCAAGCCCATACCTTGGTGGGACGGGCTTGGGCCGGGCCGGCCCGGGCTCATGAACGGGCCGTGTCGGGCCCGTTTCGTGTTGAAAATTAAAAATAGTCGAGGTGAATGTCCTATACCACTGTTTCTACTCTCATAATCTCAACTTTTAATTATACATGAAACGATTACAAACCAAAGCTAATTCACACAATCTATCAATCATTTTTTTCTTTGTCAACAACTAAAGAAATAAGTGATAAATACTTATTGTTCACAATTAATAAATTTTTAGGTAAAAACTTCTTACGAGTATAAAGGAATCTAAATTCATACTCAAATAAATAATTATTAGTATATAAGTTTATTGTTCACACTCAAAACTAAATTTATTATTTATAAATATGTTATCTTCATATTAGAAATGGAAAAAAAATTATATTTTATAGTGGGCCGGGCCGTGGGACTCAAATTATCGTGCTCGAGCCGGTCGGGCCTATAACGGGCTTGGGCCGGGCCGGGCCCATAGGCTCATTTTTTTAGACCCAGCCCGACCCATTAGAATAACGTGCTTGGACCGGGCCGGGCTGTTAACGGGCTTGCGCCGTGTCGGCCCACTTTTAAACGTGCCGTGCTCGTGCTTTGCAGCCCATTTGCCACCTCTAACCCCAACCCACTACGTGCGGGTTCCCGGTTATTAACCCAACCCGCTTCTTGCGGGGTCCCGGGTATTACCCTAACCCGCTTCGTGCGGTTTCTCGGGTATTACCCCAGCCTGCTTAGTGCGGGTCCCGGTTATTACCCCAGCCCTCTTTGTGCGGGTCCCGGTTATTAGCTTTACCCGCTATGTGCGGGTCCCGGTTATTACTTTTATTCGCTTCGTGCGGGGTCACGGTTATTACCCCAAATCGCTTCGTGCGGCGTCCCTGTTATTACCCCAATCTGTTTCGTGCGGTGTTCGGTTATTACCTAACCCATTTCAAGTAGGGTCCCAGTTGTTACCCAACCTGCTTCATGCGGCGTCCCGGTTATTACCCAAACCCGCTTCATGTGGTGTCCCGGTTATTACCTCCTATTGCTTCTTGCGGCGTCCCGGTTATTATTTCAACCACGCTTCGTGCGGGGTCCTGATTATTACCTAACTCGTTTCGTGCGGGGTCCTGGTTATTATCCCAACCCACTTCGTGCGGGTCCTGGTTATTACCTCGGCCCGTTTCGTGTGGGTCCTGGGTATTACCTCAAATCCGCTTTGTGCGGGGTCCTGGTTATTACCCAACTAATTTCGTGCGGGGTCTTGGTTATTACCCCATCCCGCTTCGTGTGGGGTCCCGGTTATTACCCCAACCCTCTTCGTGCGTTGGCCCGGGTATTATCCCTACCCGCTTCGTGCGTTGGGCCGGGTATTACCCCAACCCGCTTCGTGCGGGGTCCAGGGTATTACCCTAACTCGTTTCGTGCGGGTGCCGGGTATTACCCCAGCCAGCTTTGTGCGGGTCCCGGTTATTACCCTAACTCCGCTTCGTGCAGGGTCCTGGTTATTACCCAACTCGTTTCGTGCGGGGTCATGGTTATTACCCCATCCCACTTCGTACGGGTACCTGGTTATTACCCCAACACACTTCGTGCGGGGTCTCTGATATTACCCCAACCCGCTTCGTGCGGGGTCTCGGGTATTAACCCAGCACACTTCGTGCGGCGTCCTGGTTATTATCCCAACCCCGTTTTGTGCGGGGTCCTGGTTATAACCTAACTCGTTTCATGCGAGGTCTTGGTTATTACCCCAACCCCATTTCGTGCGGGGTCCCGTTTATTACCCTAATCCGCTTCGTGCGGGGTCCCTGTTATTACCCCAACCGTTTCTTGCGGGTCCTGGTTATTACCCCGACCCGCTTCGTGCGGTGTCCATGTTATTTCCTCAACCCTCTTCGTGCGGGGTCCCGGTTATTACCCTAACCCCCTTCATGTGGGGTCCCGGTTATTACCCCAAGCCCCCATTCGTGTTTACCCTAACCCGCTTCTTACGGTGTCTCAGTATTTCACCAGCACGTTTTGTGCGGCGTCCTGGTTATTACCCCAACCCCGCTTCGTGCGGGGTCTCGGTTATTATCTCATCCCGTTTCGTGCGGGGTCCCGTGAATTATCCCAACCCGTTTCGTNCGGCGTCTCGGGTATTACCCCAGCACGCTCGTNCGGGTCCTGGTTATTCCACTGTTCTNCGGGTCCTGGTTNTCCCTACCGCTCTNCGGGTCCCGGTTATTACCCAACCCGCTTCGTGCGAGGTCCCTGTTATTACCCTAACCTTTTTGTGCGGGTTCCGGTTATTAGTTTTACCCGTTATGTGCGGGTCCCAGTTCTTACCTTTACCCGCTTCGTGCGGGGTCCTGGTTATTACCCAAACCCGGTACATGCGGCGTCCCGGTTATAACCCCAACCCCGCTTCGTGCTGGGTCCTGGTTATTACCCCCTTTGTGCGGGGTCCCGGTTATTACCCCAAGCCCACGTTCGTGTTGGGTCCCAAGTATTACCCTAACCCGCTTCGTGCGGCGTCTTTGGTATTTCCCCAGCATGTTTCGTGCAGCGTCCTGGTTATTACCCTAACCCGCTTCGTGCAGGTCCCGGTTATTACCTCGGCCCGCTTCGTGCGGGTCCCTGGTATTACCTCAAATCTGCTTTGTGCGAGGTCCTGGTTATTACCCAACTAATTTCGTGCGGGGTCCTGGTTATTACCTCATCCCGCTTCGTGCGGGGTCCCGGTTATTACCCCATCCCGCTTCGTGTGGGGTCTCGATTTTTTCCCCAACCTGCCTCGTGCGTTGGCCCAGGTATTACCCCTACCTGCTTCGTGCGTTGTCCCGGGTATTACCCCAACCCACTTCGTGCGGGGTCCAGGGTATTGCCCCAACTCGTTTTGTGCGGGAGCCAGTTATTACCCCGGCACGCTTCGTGCGGGTCCCGGGTATTACCCTAACTCCGCTTCGTGCAGGATCCTGGTTATTACCCAACTCGTTTCGTGCGGGGTCCTGGTTATTACCCCATCCCACTTCGTACGGGTTCCTGGTTATTATCCCAGCACACTTGGTGCGGGGTCCTTGATATTACCCCAACCCGCTTCGTGCGGGGTCTCAGGTATTAACCCAGCACACTTCGTGCGGCATCCTTTTTATTACCCTAACCCCGTTTTGTGCGGGGTCCTGGTTACTATCTAACTTGTTTCATGCGAGGTCTTGGTTATTACCCCAACCCCATTTCGTGCGGGGTCCCGTTATTTACTCTAATCCGCTTCGTGCGGGGTCCCTGTTATTACCCCAACCGTTTCGTGCGGGTCCTGGTTATTACCCCGACGCACTTCGTGCGGTGTCCCTGTTATTACCCCAACCCTCTTCGTGCGGGGTCCGATTATTGCCCTAACCCTCTTCGTGCGGGGTCCCGGTTATTACCTCAAGCCCCCGTTCGTGTTGGGTCCTGAGTATTACCCTAACGCGCTTCGTGCGGCGTCTTGGGTATTTCCCCAACACATTTCGTGCGGCGTCCTGGTTATTACCCTAATCCCGCTTCGTGCGGGGTCCCGGTTATTACCTAATCCCGCTTCGTGCGGGGTCCCGGAATTACCCAACCCGCTTCGTGCGGCCTCTCGGGTATTACCCCAGCACGCTTCGAGCGTGGTCCTGGTTATTACCCAACCCGTTTCGTGCGGGATCCTGATTATTACCTAACCGCTTCGTGCGGGTCCTGGTTATTACCCAACCCGTTTCGTGCGAGGTCCCTGTTATTACCTAACCGCTTCGTGCGGGTCCTGGTTATTACCCAACCCGTTTCAAGCAGGGTCCCGGTTATTACCCTAACCAGCTTCGTGCGGCGTCCCGGTTATTACCCCAACCCGCTTCGTGCGGCGTCTCGGTTATTACCCCTTACTGCTTCGTGCGGCGTCCCGGTTATTAGCCCAACCCCGCTTCGTGCGGGGTCCTGGTTATTACCCAACCCATTTCGTACAGTTTCCCGGTTATTATCCCAACCTGTTTCGTGCGGGGTCCCGGTTATTACTCTAACATGATGATTAACCTAAAGTTAATGGGGGTAAACTGAAATTAGTTCTTTTATTAAATATAATTTAAGTAATTTTTTTTTACACATCATTGGCGAGGAAATTATAATTCAACGCTGAAAAATGTATGAGATTAGGTGAGGAAACATATTGTGGCTAAAGCGTAACGGCGAGAAAAACATGTATTCATCGCAAAAAGGATTTCGAGAGAATATATTATTTTCCTTGTGAATTTTCCTTGACCACCATACCCAGTGGCGTAGCCACAGTGGGGTGAGAGGGTTCAAAGCGATTGGTTGGGGCAAATTGTATATTATACAATATTTGTCCTCATTCTAACATCAAATTGAGAAACTTGTTTTGAATATTGATTAACGTGTTCCAAGTCGTTTTTTTCATTTGGACAAGGCTTTTAGACTCCACCCATGCCAAACCTAGCATGACTTTTTTTTCTTTAATATATATGTTGCTAATCAATTTTTTTTTAAATATACCTCTACATATGGGAGTGATTAGTAGAGAAGTTTTCCCCAGTCCCAATTTAGGCAGATTTACTGGCAGGACCAGACCTGCTTACTACGGGAGTGTTTTTAAGGGACAAAAAAGGAAGATTCACTTAGGACCATTAGATTTAAATGAAACTGATCTGA
>NC_020497.1:9265087-9269863 GCF_000184155.1 Fragaria vesca subsp. vesca
CNCTCTCTCTCTCTCTCTCTCTCTCTCTCTCTCTCTCTCTCTCTCTCTCTCTCTCTCTCTCTCGTTGAGAAATCCAAGCGATGCACAACAACAACACCACCGCACCACCGCCACAGAGCAACGATGTCGTTTCCAATTAGAGTTGAGAATTTTCAGATTGTTACAGTTTAAATTGAAGAAACCCTAAAGAATCAAACCACAGTTTGCATAAGTCAAAATCAAAAAGCAATGATCTTTGGGGGCTTAAATTGGCAGAGAATGAATATAGGTTTTCATTCCACCCATAAATCTTGACTATGGAATGTTTTGCACCCCTAAATCAAAGCCAAATCACAACACTATCAAACCCCACTTATAAATTCACATCGGTTCCTTCAAACTCCGGCTAAATCTTCTTTCTCTTCATTTTTTAAAACGCAAAGAGATGATTTTGTAACTTCTCGAACTCGGCCTTCTTCAACCCAGTAGCTCCACCTAGCCGTAGTTCACTATACGGATCATATCATACAACTGATTTTACAAAATTTTATTCTCTAGATATAATTGGTTTATAAAGATGTAGACTTGCATATAACTCACTAAACAAGTTACACCACATTAGTAGGCACGTTGTGGTTCCTATGACTGAATTCACGAAATAAAAATTTGATCGTCTGATGTGATAAGTATACTTAAATATGGATATGGAAAAAATTCACTTATTTGTGATAATGTTTAAGTCTCGATTGAGACAGGCAACCATAAATTTATGTTATTTATTACACGAAAATGCTCCTACGATACCCTTGTGACTTATTTTGGTCGATTCTTCAACCTACAAACTCTCTCATACATGTGATGTAGTAGCCCATATAAAAATTAAGGAGATTTACCTCCCGACGATAGGGTTCCCCATAAAAAAGCATAAACGTAGAAAGAGGTCAATCTTGATCGGGGTCTAAATATTCTCGAAAATATTTGAATTTTCTACCATAGTTGTATTTCATTAAACCGATCACATCCTACTGCCGATTTTTTAAACTTTTATCTTCTAGATATAGTTGCTTTATAATAATATACATTTACATATAATCCACTAAACAAGTTATACTATGAATATGGAAAAAAAAAATTCATTTATTTTTAGTAACTTTTCTCCATTGTTTCTATCCTAACCATTGAGTTTCAAGTTGAGTTAGCTTATAAAAATTAATTCAAAATATATAAATATTTCTGAGCCCTAGGATCAAGATGGAACAGATCTGTCGGTATCTGACCGAATAATCCCTGGTCAGTAGGTGACCAGGTTAACGACACCGTAAATAGATAACCCTAGTAGTATATTGTTTTGACGTAACTATCCTTATATAAACACTAGGAAAACCATATTATCTGGAATGGGTAAAGAAGTAAAATTACAATTAAGAGAAATGGTCATTTTCTCATGTCGCCATCTAGTTCCAATACATTCCCATCTTCCTGAATCTGCAGGAAGAAGTCCACCTCTTTCAAGTTCCAAAGTAATTTTACAGTCGGAATTACAATTTTGAAATTCGGAGGCAAAGAACCAAGCTCGTAGATCTACTTCTAAAGTTCGAGGGCTGAGTAGTTGAGTGGGCAGTCGAGGGCTGACCGGATAGAGGTGGAGATCAGCCCTGCCATGTCGAACTAGAGATCATCGGAGACACGGCGGCGGCGGCGGTCTTCTCCGACGAGAAGAAGCCGGAGAGCAAGTCGTTGCGGGAGAGGGGCTCCCCCAGACGGCGAGCCGTCGCGGTAGAGAGAGACTCAGATCAAAACAGATGATTTCCTCACCGGAGAGGATTGAGGTTTTTGGTTTACATTTAACCCAGCTAAGGGAGAAGGATTTTACGACCTTCTTTCTACCTTTCACTCATCAATTTCAAAGTTCCAAAAAAACATTAAGGGAGGAATACTAACGTTAGTCAAAAGTTGGTCTAAACTAAAACTTTTGGTCGTGCTTGTGTCACGTCACTGGGTGAATTTTCACCCTCTGAATTGAAGAATTTTCAAAACCTAGAAAATTTGTTGTCCAACAAAATTCACACCAGGTGACCACCCAACAAACTTTTTCGAGATAGAGAGAGTGAGCATTTAAATATTGATAATAATGCCGCCCGGGTAAACTTACCTAAAAAGATATATGGATGTCTGAAATTGTAACACTACATTAGGCCTCATCATCGGTCGGGCTATGGCTGGGTATTCTTCATGATTTGAATTAATTTTTCTTAAAAATTGATGTCATTGAAAATTATTTTTTGTAATTTAATCAAAATATGAATGCCTAGTGACGTTTTATGCAAACAAAAAAAAAATCAAGAAATAAAGGTCGGGAATGGAGGTTTGCGTTCAAAAGAAAAAAAAATTAAAGAATGGAAGTCGGGAATGGATGTTCGCATGTAAAAAGAAAAAAGAAAAAAAGAAAAAAAAGAATTAGAGGTATAGTGAGTGTATAAGAGGTGAAATGAGTAATATATTAAAGCACCTTATCGGATCCGAGGTAGTGTTTTAGACCTCTGTTGTTGTTGACGGATAGAGGGGGAGGCAGAACGAGCATCTCAGACTTTCCGGATACCAAATTTGATTCAGGTGGTACGTTTCTGACCCTCTTTCTAGATTTGGGAAGTCATATTGTGTTCTGATAGAGCCCAAACGGTGATCGGGAGCAAAAACTTGCATTTTGGGTCGAGGCAAAGCTTGGGTTCTCGGCCAAGAAAGCTCTCCGATCATGATTTAACCCCCAATTCATTTAGTCTAATCCAGCGACGTGGCCTCGCCGACGCTGCAGGTAATGAAAACCCTAAGTCTCAATCTCGCTATTGCATGTATTCTTATAAGTTGATTTCATTTTGATTTATCTAATACTTTGAGAATTGGATTTATAGGAGAGTATATGTAACCAAGTACAGGGGAGGGAATTCTTGACCAGTTGGTCCTGTTGGTACTAAGGTACTCTGAAGACTTAATCTTTTTATTTCATGTTCTTGCTTCATTATTCATAATAATTTCATGTTCTTGATTCCTAATTGCAAATTTCTAGTAACTGTCGCGGGGAAGGTTTCTTTTAATATCTTGATCTTTGAGTGAATGAATGTAAAAAGAAATAATAGTTGTTAGACTCCTCTTACCATATGAATTTTGTGGTCAACATGGTTAAGTGCTCTCGACGTTAATCGAATGAATAGAAAACAAAAAATGTGTATTATGCACCTCTTATGTGTCAATTTTAAGTGTGGTAAAGTTGAAATATGTTTACATGGTTTAGAACATGTATTAATAATGTCTTCGATTTACATTTTCATGTACTAAGGCCAGTATGTTTTTTGTGTTATAGGAAGCGCCTTAGAGTGCGCCTCATATAAACAAGTCCTACTATGACAAAAGAATAGTTTGACGCACTGGTCTTGAAGGAGGTAAACTTCTTCTCTTACATATTTATCTTCCCTCCTGATCAAATCTTAATTTGTATACAGTTGTCCTAGATTCTTAATTAACTGATCATATGTAGTTTTATTGCTAGTTTATGTCTGCTTTGTAGAATTTTGAACTTAAAGACTCATGTGACACATCAAGACTACTTTTAATGTCATGATGCTAAATTGACATGTTGCATTTTTTATTTTGTAAGGGGTTCTAGTTCTGAAATAGAAAGCTGCAAAACACTATGAATGAGGAGACAAAAATGTTGTTCACTCAATAAGGTATGCCTTATATTCTTTTGTAAATTTGAATCAGTAATTAAAAATGCATCAACCATAAAAGTAGGCTGACGCTACCATATATATATATATAGTTGTATAATTGCGCAAGTCCTTGGGAACTTAATTCATAGAACACTATTGTTCACTATAACATCCTTTCTAGCTTCAAAATTTACCTTCTAGTTGTCAACCCTAAGTGATAAAAGAAAGAACTCATCTTCTTTCTTTTTTGATTACCTTCCTCACGTTATGCAGATAGATGCTTGATTTATGAACTTGAACCAAGTTTTACTACATAAATGTGAATGACAATGGTTTGTTCTAAGTTTCTTACCTAAAATAAATTTGAAAAAGCCTGTGGATACTTTCTCGCTAACTTATTTGTGTGTTTTTCTTGCTGGCAGGAAAATAATGTGGACTTTGTACACTGTACTTGCAGTTTAGTGATGGAAGGGGAGAGAGAGAGAGAGGAGAGCATTAACCTATATTATGAAGGTATGTAATACATAACATATAGGGAGCTTTTATATGAACTTGTTTAGTTTATGAGCTTCAAGTTGATATTTTATATTTTTACAAAGTCAGGGGTTATGAACATGTGGATAGCTTATGAGTTTCAAGTTGATTTTATTTCCACTGGATACATACCATCTGTTTTATGAAGGAAATAAAATTATCGAGGTTCTTTATAGCCAAGTAATCCTTGCCCATTTTGTTGCTTTGCAGGTGAGATAATCTTGCAGTTTGGTGATGATTGAGGATAGATAAGAATATGAGATACGAGATACTGGAGATGAAAGAAAGCGGTTTTAAACTTGAAAAAGTTGGTTTTGACAATGCTTTTGTTGAACATGTAGGACCCATAAAGTAGTATAGCTGAATATTTTTATTTATTTATTAATTCAATTAAGTTACCAAAGATTGGATTGGTGGGTATAAATGTGGTCACCAAAAAGGTGAGTGAGTTGTTAAAAAGAGCCATGCTAGCGATGCAAACTAATCAGAACCAAATTTGCCAACCAGCAGAGTTGGTGATCATCTATGACCATCCAATAAACTCTCTCTCTCTCTC
>NC_020497.1:9270175-9271957 GCF_000184155.1 Fragaria vesca subsp. vesca
CTCTACTCTCTCTCTCTCTCTCTCTCTCTCTCTCTCTCTCTCTCTCTCTCTCTCTCTCTCTCTCTCTCTCTCTCTTGAGTTTTGCTTGGCTCTTTGTTAGAGGGTAGAACCAATCATGATCTCTGAATTAGATGAAAATATGATCCACACACAATGTACTAGCTAGACATTGACTGATAATTATGTGAAAAATATGACCGAAAAATGAGTTAAATAATAAACCTCATATTTTAATTTTAGAATAGAATTCCGCTCTGGATAGGATATGTACGTTGAAACATATTACAGGTGTATCTATAATATATAAACATTCAAAACAATATATAACAGTTGACATTTTAAGAGAGTTAGAAAACAATAATTCACACACGTGAGCGTGGTATTGCACTTCAGCAGGTGCGTGCAAGAAAACTAGTTTTTATTTAGACTGACGCACCCTAAAGTGTAAAGTATAGTCTTAGATAAATTTTGTTTTCTTAGCTAAATTTAGAAGACGTAAACGGTAGGGCCTTAACCTATGAAAAAAAAAGAAAAAGAATAATAATAATAATAATAATAATAATAATAATAAATCCCTAACTAACTGGTTCACTGGACACTGGTTAATTACTAGTATCTGTGAAGGTGAAATTCCAAAATCGAGAGTTGTGGAAATGGCAGCGATAACTCGGCTTCACCCTCCTTCTCTCTTGTCCTCCTTCAAATCTTCCTCCTCACTCATCATTCGCTTCCCCTCTTCTTCTACCCTCTACTCCCCTCGCCGTCTTCGCAGTCTCTGCTCCAACGCCCAGGTCCTCTCTCTCTGTATCTATCTATCTATCTACAAGTGGTCGTAATGTGTCGTATTTGATATCACTGTTGCGTGGTTCAGGCTCAGGTTTCAACTGCGGAAGCCAATGGATCAATAGTTGGGGATCTACTGGACTACCTCAACGAGTCTTGGACTCACTTTCACGCTACCGGTACTGCTCTAACTAACTCTTATCTATTCATTTCATTTCCGAGCAATTATCATCCTAGGGTTTTCAGATGAATTTCGTTAGTCACGGCCTCTCTGTTTGGTTGCTGAGAAAATCAGGGAAGAGGAAATTAGCGATAAGATGATTGAAATTATGGAAAAGAATTTCTTCAAAGCTCTCTTTGGAGTATTGTTCCGGAATTCCGAGCTTCGATTGTTGACATTTAAATGGAAATCAAGTTTATTGACTATATGCTGACTAGATATTCTGCAATGCTGCTTTTTGTGTGTATGCTGCGGAAATTGTTGGGTTAACTAGTTTTGTTACACTCTTTTGATTTTCTATTAGGTCCTTAGCCTTCTGAGAAAGAGATATCAGTTAATTGTGTAGTATGGTCTTAGTTTTGTAATGACGTACCATTTGGTCTTCTTTGCAGCCGAAGCTAAACGACAACTCATTGATGCTGGTTTTCATTTGCTGAATGAAAATGATGAGTGGGACCTTAAGCCTGGTGGACGCTACTTCTTTACACGAAATATGTCTTGTTTGGTTGCGTTTGCTGTTGGAGAGAAGTGAGTATACCAACTCTACCAGTTGAAATAAATATTGTCAGTTAGGATCCCATTTGCTGCCTCTAACACCAACTAGAATTCTTGACTTGAAAATAGGTAAAAAACATGAGTAAAGGAATAGACAATTAGAATTCAATATGCAATTAATAACCTTGTTAGGATGAGACTGGTTACAGTGAGGCAAGGTTACTACTATCCCACAATTTTTTTTTCTTAGTTTCTCCATGTTTTCTCAAACTTTTCTTTTTTAT
>NC_020497.1:9272915-9274346 GCF_000184155.1 Fragaria vesca subsp. vesca
TTTGAACTTGAATTTTTTTTTTTGGTCCATGAAAGGTGATTATGTCTACTCTACCAGCGATGGAATCGAAAACAAAAACTTATATGACAGCATCCTTAGAGTGAATCCTAGATTTGAGCTCTCAGTATTTAGTTCAGCTGTCCGCATGATGAGTATTCTCAAAAGTTTAGACAGATGAATTGGTGATTATTGTATGCCAGTAATACCATTCAAAACAAGGTTTTATAGGAGTATTAGATTGAATCCTAGACTTGAGCTCTTAGTTTGTGGTTCAACTGTCCTCATATTGGGTATTTTTAAAAGTTAAGACATATTAACTGGACTTATTTGCCATTTCAGAATAAAAAAGATTTTTTTTTCTCCGTCTGGCCAATGTGGAAACAATATTGTAAAATTAGAACTCAGGTAAAAGATTAGTAGTTACACAATTTGAAACCTTGTGGCTAGAAGTGTTGGGCAACTAAAGAAAGTGGTGGAACAGGAGCTTCACACTCACTTTTTGTCTGTTAATGTATTCACACCTTTGGGGTACTTTCCTGTATATAGCCTTGAGTGGTTCTGTACCTATATATTGTTTAGAGGATTATAACAATATATCACAGCGGAGATAATAATATGGGAGGGGGATTATTGCTATATAACTATTCAATTAATGGAATACGGATAAGGATATCGACTTTCTACCTCATCCAAAGCAGCAAACTGTCTATTTAAAATTTTAGACTGAACAGAACATGAAAAGGGTTCACCTAAAATTACTAGGCATCAATTTAGGATTTTCACAAAACACTATTTTTCACTGACCGGTGGTACAGTACCTCTTTTAAATTTGTCCTTTGACTGGGTTTTAAGCATAATAGTTCACCTTTTGTTAACTGGTAATTCTTGGATTATGAGAGAAGAGTATATCACTTTATCATAATCAACTTTCTTTCTTACATCTGTTCACTTTTAATCTTGGTTCCCGAACTTATTTTGAATTCGTAACATCGTACAGTGGCTAAGGGCAACCCCACTTCTCAAATTTATAGTAATTCTCCAATGAACATATATTTTCATGCTTCTAGTTTCAATAATATCTCTATGTGTTCTATACTATTACCTGGAGGTTATTTGACTTGATATTTGTTAAAGTGAAGGTAAAATTGGACGACAGCATTCATAAATTAGATCGTAATTTTTTTTATAGTACCTAGTAGCTACATTGTGATTTTAGGTAGTAAGAGGCTTTTTACAGAGCTAGGTCATCACTGAGAACATCTTTCTTTTTTCTGTTTGCTTGTTTAGCACAGTGAACAAGGATGGATTCAAACCAAATGTAGAGACTCATCTTATTCCTTTACTAGCATCAAAACTAGAAGAAACAGCATCTTCAGACACAAAAGAGAAAAGTGCAACAATATCTACAAAAGGAGCTCATCATCCATTGCT
>NC_020497.1:9276419-9284165 GCF_000184155.1 Fragaria vesca subsp. vesca
ACTTTCTCAAGCATTGACAGAAAGCTAATTGTGGATTCGTAAGTATTCTTTGTCAATCATGTTTGCGTATGTTATTCCCTTCTACGTGTATATGTGAGCGTTCATGATATATATGGAGGTAGAATAAGAAAGGGTTGGTTGGGATAAAATGGTCACTTTGTTATAAAATAACCTCATTCAACAATGTGTTGTTCACCACAGAGTTTTCCTATGCAATATATAATTTGTTCAGGCTTTCTTTCTGACTAGGTGACAAGACTTTCGTTGAAACTTGATAAAAGAGACGCATGAAGACGGATTGCAAGGAAAAATGCATGTCTGGTTAAGTTCTGCGAATTGATGGTGCATGAGTAAACAGTTGAGCTAGTGGCAGTGTCAGTATCCAAACATCAATTTTGAGTGGTCTGTACTCTGTAGAGAGTTTGCTTCAGCTACAGACAAAAAAAATCTGATTCTCCTGTTTCAGGACTTGGCTCTTTTCCATAAAATTTCATTTTAGTGGAGCATAATATACTTGAGCTACTAATATCTGAGTTCAGCTTCTCTGTTCTCCAAATTGCTCCTGTTTGCGCCGAAGTTTAAGTGCGCATGATAATATCGGAGAGATATCTGTTTCAAATATGATTGTATCATGAAATTTAATCTGTTCAGTAATGTCAAAATAATCATTTCATTATGTAAAGAGATGATGGGGGAAAAAAAATACCTGGTACCTAAACAATAGCGATATGAGAGTGACAATGTAATGCATAGTTGTTCATCCGTAAGCCTTGATCTAATTGGAGCTGTGAATATTGATTTTCTTCTGAAATTTGGGCTACTTTTGAAGAAATTGATGAAAAGCAAAATTTGTATTTGATCGTTGCTGTTTATTTTCAATCACAACTTGATAATCCGTCTGGTTTGTGATTGTTGCTATGCTCCAACGATCAAAAGTTGTTCCACATATATATATAGTAGCATGCTATAACAAAACCATGTCCAACTAGGTATGAATGTCTAATGCACGTAATCTCATTGAGAACAGTCTATACTATGTTTAGTTGCTTTCTGCACCTAAGAAACTGATATTCTCATTACCAGTTATATTATCCAAAATTGATTTTCTTGTTTTGTTTCCAAATCAAAACTAATTCCTGCTTTACATTGTATGAATGCCCGAAGCTCTGATGCCATTTATTAGACTGAAATCATAATGATGCAGATACTAAAACATCATCCAATAAAAGATATTTTTCAAACTAACCTAAACACATGAACATCAATATCTTAACATATATGCGTTCATAAACAGAAGAACATAATACATTGATTAGCAACATCTTGAGTTACAGCAGAAACTAGATGTCAGAGTTGGCTGATGAAAACGACACAGTAGACCCCTTCTCCTTAATACATTTTCCCCTAACAGTGCCGTCCAATTGGTTTCTTAGATTTGGTTGGTTCATAATTCTTTGCACTCTACTTCTCATCTAATTTACAGTTATACCAAAACACCAGTAGAGAACACACCAATTCTTATGCAGTAAAACATAATCCATTGGGACCGAATCCCACCACAGTTATTATAAACTATTTATAATTCTTGGGATTTTCATTCTAGCCCGAGGATGTTTGGATTTTCTAAGGAAGACTGCATCATTTTATTTAGTAACACCGTACTGTTACCTTTCAGACCTATTGATTGTCTCGTTTTTCTTGGGATTTTCCAAGAGTCCAATATGTCGAGTTTTCAATTGAACAATTCATTCGTTGGTCCTGGAAAGAAAGTCAAAGATGATACATCAATTCAGACACCTGTAACTGTAGAGAAGTTAACTGTTGCTGTAACTAACTGTAGTAAACTCGAGATCGACTTTCAGTCTACAATACTGCTATATCTCCTTAACTGGCCTTTCTGTCATTCTCAGGTGGAAACTGTTGATCATCTTTTTAAGAACTGTTCTTTTGCCTCCCAGGTTTGGAATCTAACGCCTCACTCTCATACGCCCTTACTATGGAATGGTGGTTTTATTAATTGGTTACAACTATCTATTTGACCATCCTGATATTATATCTCAGAATCATTTCATGTGTTCAGCAGACAGAAACTAAGGGCCTGCATCAGTTTCAGATCTTACTAAGGGCCTAATTTCCATATTATGCTGTCAATTATCACTGGAGCCCTGGAGGCATAGCTTTGGCAATCACATTAGTCATTCAAGGAAGGCAATTGCCACTCTTTCATTCAAGTCTTTGAATGAGTCCCTCCATCAGTTCAAGGATTTCACCTATACCATATCCATCCGAGAATTGTAAATGAGTGTGTTACATCCAGTTCCCATATATGAGACCTCAGAATGCTTTCATAATCACTTGAGTGGTGAAATTTCAAGAATGACAACATGCTTGCAGAATGCTTTCACAATCACTTGAGTGAGAACAATCATTTTATCATAAACCGACAAGGCAAAAATTTCAGCAGTCACCCCCAACACTACTGCATGAATGAGTTGGTTGTTGGAACCTCAAGATAGGCAAAAAATCAGTGTGGCAAAATTCTGCAATTTCAATATACCATAGGCTTTTAAAAATCACACTAGTCCGTATACCATAGGCTTTTAAAGTTTCTAAAATAAAAGTTAACTACCCAACATCAAAACCACCAGATAGCAATTTCAGGATACATGTTATTTTTGATTATGACTTTAATAACTCATCTTCTCCTCAGATTCATGTTCTTTAGGTTAATTATAGAGCACTTACTTTCCAAATTGAACGGCTGTGGCAGAAGCTGATCAACTGAACTAAATCATGCATCTTAAATTGGCACCACATGTAAGTGAATGAAAACAGAACAAGTTTCACTTGTATCAAAAAACTGGATATCATGGCATCATATTTTCAATGCACCACCAGCCAAAACAATTTTTGAAATTATGTAATTTAACTGAATTGCTCAAGGTATCTTCAGAGGTTGAGACATCTGATGATGAAGAAGATGAAACATACTACCATTAAAATGATAGTTTCTAGTGTGACAATTCTGATCCTATTAGCAAACATACTACCATTCTATGATTCTGATCCTATTAGCAAACCCCTAGCATCAGACACTTGCAGCATCAGAGAAGCCATGTTTTCAAAGAAATTTTTTAGCTCTAGAGAAAGGAACTCTAGGTTCAGATACAATTAAAACATCAAACTCATATAGAGGAACAAAATGAGAAATAGCAGTTCTAAACTTCTTTCCCCCAGAACCACACACATTCCAACATAACACTAAACATTTGAAGTTGTAGACAAGGTAGGGACTGATCCCGTTCATTTTCAGAAATCATACCTTCCACAACATGGGAAGGCACCTTTTTGACTTGTACCAAAAAACTGTTTTCAGCCGAAGATCATATCAACAAAATTTCAAGCCGCATTAGAAATAGTATCCTCCATCTTTCCCAATAAAACTAATATCAGAATTAGTTGAGACTTTATTCTTAGAATTAGTTGAGATTATTAGTAGCGGTGGGGTGTGATAGATGATAACAACACCACTTTCACTTGCCTGTGTATTGGCCACCACCATGAAACCCCTATATAAACCTTTCATCTAAGCCTAACACTTTCAAAAGTCCTACAATAACACATGAAATCATGAACTTCATTATGATTTATGAAAGACTGATCACAAGTGCATTCATAAAGCCTTAAAATCTGCCTAAGCTTAGAACTAAAGCTGTAAATTACTAAAATTAACTCGAAACTTTCCCGAATGCAAAACCAACAGATTACATAAATTGAAGCTGAAACTGACCTCAGTGCCATCATATAGCACTCTAGCCAAAACAGGTATCTTGATCACTATATCACATGACTATATATTAATCAAGCACTGCCAATAATAGATTCACAACAACCACGTATAAGGAAAAGCAAAGAAGAAATCAAATAATGAAGCATGGAATTCAAAAAGAATTCCATTAGAAGTAGAAAAGGTAATACATAGTCTGGGGCCTCCAACCATAACTAACAGGCATAAATGCATTGATTCAAACGTAAAGCATATATAAGAGATCAATCACAGAGATATCGAAACATTTCGATCATTCTGATCAATCTCAGATAACAGGTTTCAGCATCTGATAATTCTTCTTTGAATTGAATGCATTGACAACCAAACCAGATAGATGTGTTTGGAACTAGACCACATAAAAAGAATTATCATTTAAAATTTGGGTTTGGAACTAGACCACGTCTGGTCATTGATCAGGCTTCCGTGCAGGTACTCCACCCTAGTTCAGCCAAACTAATTCTAGCAGGTATATTATTTAAACTAAACTCAGCACAATGCAAGATTCCAACCAGGGTCTAAATAAGGCTTTGGCAGGATACCCCAATTTCCATCCCTAGTGATATATGCGTGAGGGAACACCTAACTAAAATTGGACTATGGCATGTCCTACATATTTTTGTTAGTGAAAAGTTGATCATAACTTTTGAGGTCGCAATTTTTTTGGTTAAAACAGGAACATCATGATGATCTTATCTCAACTAATTAGATGTGTTACTCCAAGAATACTAGCTAGTTCTATCACATAACCAAAGGCTGTGAAAGATGATAACAACACCACTTTCACTTGCCTCTGTATTGGCCACTACCATGAAACCCCTATATAAACCTTTCATCTAAGCCTAACACTTTCAAAAGTCCTACAATAACACATGAAATCACTGAAAAGATTCACAACCACTGAAAAGATTCACAACCACTGAAAAGCTATAGCACTGTCCTCTCTGTTCTAAACTTGGAATTGCCTACGGAATCCTAACTTTCCAGATTGTTTCAACGAGCCAAAAACACAACACTTCAATGATGTCTAGCTGAGGAAGCACCGATCTTCAATGAAGACCTTCAAAACTGGTACTTCAACCCCTAAAAAAGAGGGAGCACCGATCTTCAAAGCTGGCACTTCAACCCCAGTAAAAGAGGGAGCACCATTTTATTTTTATTTTCAAGACAAGGCAACATATAACTGGTTCTTCAACCCCTAAAAAAGAGGGAGCACCAATCTTCAAAGCTGGCACTTCAACCCCAGGAAAAGAGGGAGCACCATTTTTTTTTTCCAAGACAAAGCAACATATAACTGGTTCTTCAACCCCTAAGATAGAGGGAGCACCAATCTTCAAAGCTGGTGCTTCAACCCCAGGAAAAGAGGGAGCACCACATTTTTTTTTCCAAGACAAGGCAACACATAACTGGTTCTTCAACCCCTAAGAAAGAGGGAGCACCAATCTTCAAAGCTGGTGCTTCAACCCCAGGAAACGAGGGAGCACCAATCTTCATTATATCATGTAAATGCATTCTCTACGAAGTAGATACAAAGTAGAGACATCTCAGATTCATCATATCATGTAAATGTGTTCTCCATTAAGCAGACTAAGACACTAATCCAGATTATATTATAGACTGATAATCAAATCACAAAATCTATCAAGTAAATGTGTTCTCTCTATTAAGCACAACTTAGGAGAGAGGATCCATGAGCAATGCTCCTCCAAGTGCTTGAGAGTCTAGAAGGATGAGAGTAATCTGCATCACTGATGTTACTGCCAGTAAAGTATTTAGCATATGTCTAATCTTTCCTTATGTGGCAACGACGACCTATTTGTTCAAACCCCATATGGGCAAAATCACTGAACAGGGGCAACAACCGTATTAGCACACACCCACAAAACAACATTTCTCAATATGATAAACCAACGAGGCAGCAATTGGTTTTTTTTTTTTTTTTTTTTTTGCAATCTTTATAGGATAAACCGACGAGGCAACAATGGCTTGTAAATTTGCAATACTTACAAGATAAACCGACAGAGGCAACAATGAAATTTTTTGCAATCTTTACATGATAAACCGACGAGGCAGCAATAGCTAGTGAGCAATCTTTATAAGATAAACCGACAAGGCAACAAGGGCTTGTAAATTTGCAATCTTTACAAGATAAACCGACAGAGGCAGCAACGAATTGTTTGCAATCTTTACATGATAAACCGACGAGGCAGCAATAGCTAGTGAGCAATCTTTATAAGATAAACCGACAAGGCAACAAGGGCTTGTAATTTTGCAATCTTTACGAGACAAACCGACAGAGGCAGCATAGAATATTTTGCAATCTTTACAAGAGAAACCGACAAGGCAACAATAATTAAGGGACTGATGAAAGAAGAAACCCCTCAGAAATCGGAGCAGGACAGCATGAAACCCTAGTCAAAAATGGTTCCTCAACCTCAAGAAAAGAGGGAGCACCAATAGTTTGACATGAGATTTCACGCATGTCTTGCTCAGATTCTTACTGGTTTCTTCTTCATCATACCCAAGGGACTAATCAAGATCACATCACAGGTAACAATTGCCACTGATCTTTTCAAATCTTTCATGTACCCTCATTTCACAGCAAACCGGGGCAACACCACAGAATCAAGGCAACAGAAACACAAATCCATAAAAAAATTACGAATCAAGAAACAGGAGAAGTATGAGAATTACCAGAAATGGAAATAGGTGTCTCATCTATCTCCCTTGTGTTTCCGAGGCCAAAAATCCAGGCAAAACAAAAGAAATACAAATCAAACCGAAGAAAAGCAATAATTTGATTGTAATTTCATGGACCCAGATATCAATCAACCTTACCGGAAATGGAATCGAGTCGGTTCTCTCTCTCTCTCTCTCTCTCTCTCTCTCTCTCTCTCTCTCTCTCTCTCTCTCTCTCTCTCTCTCTCTCTCTACAACACCCAGAGAAATCCCCCAAACTTGGTTTGAAATTCGAACCAAGCTAGGGTTTTTAGGAAAAGAGGGAGCACCAAGGGAGTGATGAAAGAAGAAACCCCTCAGAATTCAGAGCAAGACAACATGAAACTCTAGTCAAAAAATGGTTCCTCAACCTCAAGAAAAGAGGGAGCACCAATAGTTTGACATGAGATTTCACGCATGTCTTACTCAGATTCTTACTGGTTTCTTCTTCATCATACCCAAGGGACTAATCGAGATCAGAAAGGCAAAACCCACACCACCGAAACCCGCCGCCGCGAAGAGAGAGAGAGAGAAAGGAAAGGGGAAGGCGTACCTTGCGGGGGAACAGCGAACCACGGCGGAGCGGGCGGTAGAGATCTCACTCAGACCACAAAACTCAGAGAGAGAGAGAGAGAAGAGAGAGACTCGTAGATATTTGTTTGTGGTTGTAATGGGTTTTCTTCCCTCTTAAGACTCCTCTTGTCCTGTTACAAAAAAAAAAAAAAAAAAAACTACATTCAGCTAATTACACGGCGACACCTGTCTCCCTGGTTTTTTTTTGTCTGGTTTGATTACGACAAACCTGGTCTGCTTAACCCTACCTTAACCCTGGTTTGATTACCACAATTTACAGGTTTCAAATAGATTGCCACTAAGATAAAGCCACCCTTTACACATTTTCAAAAAAATAAATAATAAACCAACCTTTTAAATTTCATTTACTGTGAATTATTATATATGTAAAACTCACTACTCAACTAGTAACAGTGTTACTTCAAACAAAGCTGGAAAACATTTTCAACATAAAAGTGAGAAATGTTGCTCGACTAAAACAAGGAGAGCAGGCTTACCTGTTAATCCTTTTACACGATGAATACTCTCTCAGGTGCTGCTTCTCTTCCTGTCCCATGGCCCTTCTATACACCGAAGGGTGTCTGGTCTCTTCTAAATGCCGATATTGTGGTTATGTCCTGAAGATAAAC